>NC_136495.1:157062440-157182440 GCF_053919585.1 Euprymna scolopes | reverse complement strand
TTCAAAGTGTTTTTTAACATATTTCATTAACTGTTTGCTCATATATATACATATATATATATATATATATATATATATATATATATATATATATATATATATGTATATGAGTAAAAATAAAATAGAAATACAATTGATGGTTGACGTTATGTTATTTGAGAAGGAAACCCGAGAATTAATAAAATAGTAATCCTTTCGTCCCTAATGCAGGGGACATCATCAGGATTTCGTAGGAAAAATGTAGAAGAAAAACGATTACAGACCCCATGCGAGTGAAAAAGGAAAAATCCTAAAGTCCATGCGCACATTTATAGTTTCGGCCCAGAATGGGAAGAACTTCAGGATTTTTTCCTTTTTCATTCGCATGTGGTCTGTTATCGTTTTCTTCTACATTTTTCCTACGAAATTCTGATGATGTCCCCTGTAATAGGGACGAAACGTTGATTACTATTTTATTAATTATCGGGTTTCCTTCTCAAATGACATATATGTATATATATATATATATGTATATATACATATATATGTGTGTGTGTCTGTGTGTGTATGTGTCTTTGTGTGTGTGTGTGTGTGTGTGTGTGCGCACGAGTGTGTGTATTGGTAGGGACACCCGACGTTTTCGGGATCGAATAAAGATCAACAAATGTTCCACCCTCCCATATGTTATTTCATCGAAATCAGTAAATTCGAACATTTTTAATCAAACTGATCGATTGCTTGCCTTAGTGTACGAGAAGGAAACTTGACATGCCTTCCCGTAGTGATTAGTCCACAATACCTTGTATAATACATTGCACTGTAGAGAATCTACTGTTGATTTTATAAAATTATCTGGAATTATTGGCGTCACTTAAGTTTTTGAAATGGAAAAGTCAAATATTATGCTTCAAATATAAACCTTCATTAGAACGGTCCCCTGTTTTATCAAAGAGCCAACTGTTGATTTTTATGAAGCTGTTATACATAATCAATAAAAATATATGCATAATCACGTTAATAAAAATTAAACGTACAAAAGTCAATCGTCATAGTTCAATTGTGCTCTAAATAGAAACATTCATTTTGAACGTGCTCTTGTCTTATAAAATAATATGTCTTATAAAATAATATGTCTTATAAAATAATATGTCTTATAAAATAATATGTCTTTACTTTGGTTAAAATCGGACTTCCTTCTTTAATCGGAATCTTTTTCAATTATCGATTTTTGATACATATCGGACGCATTCCGATATAAAAGTTACGTAAGAACACTCCCGGATACATCAAGTGCATTCGTGTGAAATTACCCCCCCCCCAAAAAAAATAATCAGCCCAGCCGTTTTCGAGACCATAGGAACCGATTTCACATATACAGACAACGCTCCTCTTAGATAGATAGATAGATAGATAGATAGATAGATAGATAGATGTGTGCGTAGTTCGAATAATCCAAATGATACGAATTATGTCAAAAAATCAGAAAAAAAAATATCAAATCAGTACGAACTCGAATTTATACAGAAATGGAAAAGTTACAAAAAATTATACCCAAAAGCTGTCAAGAATGACTAACCATCTTGCATTTATATGCAGATGTTGTGATCTTGAGCTGATTCCACTAGGCTTAACCTTGAAAATATAACACAAAGGATCACAAGACGAGTAGAACATGAGCTCGTCCGAGATCGAATCCACTACAGTCGGTGGAAGAAACATTAATTAAAAACATTTCGATTGATTGACAGAGCAATCAATCGAAATGTACATGGTCTTTCATTGGCTCGTTTGATACTGCTTTGCTCATTTTTTTTTTTTTTTACCATTATAATTAAGTGCTCACGCGAACAACAACTTGATGGTTGCTAACATTCCTAGTCAAAGTTTTGACAGTGTACACGCATGACTCAAAGCATGAGTCAAACGCCTAGTTCTCTCCAATATCTATTTCACGATCACTATCGACTTATTATGACGTCACTCAATTACTCCATGTAGGATATAATTAGAAGTTATACATTTATTGGGTGCAACTGCACTATAATAGCGAAATTCGGAAAACGAAATAATCTATTAAAGATCAAATAGTAATATCTACTAACGTTTTTGTCAATTTAAATCAAAAGTAATGATATCTGCTTAATTGTCAGAAGTTCTTCAATATTACATCGTTATTTTAAACAAGCACGTGTTTTCCATTTTTATCGTACCCCTCCCCCATGTATCTTTAGAAACACGTGTGTTTTTAGCCAAATATTTTATTTTCCCTAATTTTCGTCAAAAAATGTTTTCTTTAATATTTAATAAATCTTTATACCTTTTTTAGTTAGTAGGTCACCACTTATCAAGGCTCGGAGGCCACTCAAGGATAAAAGTACAGTATTAGGAAGGTGATTAGACAATGTCAATCACGGTGGTAGAATAAAATTATCTTAATGGATTACAATCGGAATTTATTTATATTAGACTTGAAGACGACCATGTTATAGACGAGAAGCAGATAAACAGTATTGTGTTTCACAGACGAACGTGGAATGTTTGTTTAGTTTTGGGGACAGATAGGACGTGAGAAAAAATGTTTTCAGTTTCGTAATTTTTCATATATTCATGACTGTAACATGTCAGTTAAGTCGAGACTATTGGTTTTCATTGAAATTCAATATTTAAAAAAAATCGAATTACACTGTTATAGTGCCGTTGATCCCATTTATTAAAAGAAAAGTATATGACGCTTCTTGTGACCTATGATTAACAAGTGGCTTTATAAAATGCCACCACCAAATCTATCGTGTCACAACTTGTGACTGTATTTCCCTTCATCGTCAATTCACTGATTACTGAGTGATAACACGGTTCAATAGACAAAGTATGTATTTCGATTATCGTGTTCAATCTAATTGATTTTTTACATCACAGCCAGTTCGTTGTTTAAGAGAGATGTGAAGAATGTAGAATTAAAGTGAAAGGGGGAGGTAAGAATTGAAATGATAGAGGAAAGTAAACGAGTGAGAGGTCGAGATAGATATAAGGAGAATGATATGGAGGAAAAGAGTAAGAGAGGAGGAGTTAGCAGAGTTAAAGAAAGAGGGGCGATGTAGAGAAGCATCTCTTATTTAATATCTCCATATATAATAAAATGACTGCAGAAATTCCCCTCTGGACCAAATTATCGTAGTTTTGCAACAACAGATGCTACAATAAATTCAATACTTCTAGGCTGATGGCCACTATCTTATGTAGCTTTCGAACACCATTTTAGACACATTCAAACGTGATAATAAAATGCTACATCATCACAAGCGCAACATCTATGTGGGAAGAAGTTCCTATTTTTCTCTCTAAATATTTAGTCCTGCTACTGCTACCAGTTGTCACCAAGACAAATTCTACACGTTCCACAAATTCTGTGATTTCACAGACCGTAACTGGCAATTACATACATAGAATTAACATATTTTTTCCAGTTTTCCATTTATGAATAATAAAGGCTCCTTCTCCAAAGTTCATCCATTCTGATTGGTGTAACTCTGAAAATCCTCATATTCCGAAATCCAATTATTCCCTTTATAAACGAATGTTTATTAAAATCAAAATATGGCGTCAATAAGAGACATTATTTCACCCGGCGTAAAGTTCCTTTAATGCTCGGGTCATTGCAGTCGTGTTAGTATGCGTGTGTACGATACAAATCACTCTATTAGTCGATTTGTACTTGTCGGACTGCCATTCCCTATTATTCTGTGTGTAAAGTGGTTACTCTCCCTCACTCTTTCTCTCTCTCTCGCTCTCTCACTGTACATATTTCCCTTCGCTGATGGTTTTTATTATAGTTTATGCATACGTGTATTTGTGTGCGTGTTTCAGTTGAGCATGCGGCATGCATCTGAAAAAGAAACAAAAAACATTGCAAAAAGAAAATAATAAATGCAAACAAGCAATACAAAATGCAACTTTTCTGGAGAAAAATTAATATATATATATATATATATATATATATATATATATTCAGTAAATTTAAAGTAGGTTTTTGTTATTTTTATTTATGGTATTTCTATTTTTTCCGGGAGTTTGTTCTGAAATTCGGCTGCATCTGCTACTTTGAACGGTTACATTCGGTTACTGCCAGTTGAGCAAAAACTATAATTGACGCAAAATCCCGATAATCTGGGTCAATCTTTACAAGAGTACCGACAAAATATATGCGGAGTGTTATTGTATGATAAAAAGGGTGCTTCTTGGATAGAGGGGAGAAGATGATTTTTAATTAAAATTAATTTAAGTTAATTACAATTAAATAAAATTAATTAAAATTATGTAAAATTAAAATGATAACTACTTACACTTCTGTGTCAATTTAAACAATAATATTTCATCTTACAATTAATTAAGTCTCGCATGATTGAACAAAAAAAATGATTTCGGCTGTTTGTTTTGTCACGTGACATGGGAGGTAAACACAAAAGTTAAAATTTCTAATTTCTTTGAAAACTATTTTCTTCAATAATTAATTAAGATTTTACTGTTTTTCGTGTGTTTTTGATATTTTCATTACTGCGACATGACAATCCATTAGATACTACTGTTTTCACTTAAATATCAATATTTTGATTTCTGAATTTCGTTAACGAAGAAGCACTAAAATATTTACGAATATTCTCAGTAATTATATTTATAAGCAATATTTTTTTCTCAAAACAAATGTGCGAAAATGAGGATATTTATTTGAATAAAAAAGTTTTATTCAACTATTTCCTTTTTTTTAATTTATCCTACAGCATTTTTTAAATTATTTTCTCCTTTCTTTCTTCGGAATTATCATCTTTTTACCTTGTTGGTTGATTTAAACAGTTTTTTTTAATGTTCTTCCAGGTATTTATTATTGACACAGCACTATAATACCATGCAAAAGAAAATCGGCTAATTTTTTTTAATTTACGAGATTTTCTAGTGCGTGCTCACATACATGCCCATAGTAAAATTAAACCATAATGTTTTCATGACTTTCAACCTAAGTCATCCCAAAGTATTGAAAACAAAAACACAAGAAACATACATTGTGTCTATTTTGACACAATTTGTTTGTTTTCTATTTAAACAATTTGTTTGTTTTCTATTTAAACAATTGTTTGTTTTCTATTTAAACAAACTGAGCCACAACAACTTTTTTTTATATCATCAGACTAAAATTGAGAGAAAAACATCTTGTTTATGGTATTTTGAAGCTAAATACGAAGAAGAGAAGGGCTTACAAAATATAAAATATAAATAAAATATTAAAGAGTATAGAAAAATATAAAAACTTTTACGTTAGGATTTGTGTTCCTTGATAGAAGCGCTGGTTGAGTTTGAATAAAATAAATACGTATTAAATACGTTTGAAGCCGAAACAACGTATTATTACAAAATAAACCGATATTTATTTTGTTTGAAATTTATATTGAAATTTATGAATATATTTCGAAGATATACTTCATCATCAGTATATCTTTCTTTTTTTTTGCTGTTTTTGGAGCATAGAATCAGTAGAAGTCCGTTTGTTGTTTTTACGGTAGTCTTTTCAAATGTCGGAACAGTGTGTTGGTCACGCGAAATTAACGAGTCTGTTTTGTTTGATTTTACTTCACGTGGCGTTCTCAACATTCCAAAGGCTCCTTGATCTGTGAGATGTATATATATATTCGAATATTTAATTACAGTTCTTTTTTATCTCGCAAACTTTTAATTAGTAAAAAAAAGTTAGAAATGCTAATTTACCTATCACTTACTTAACAATAAACTACGTTACAGCATATATTTTGGTCTCTTGATCTTAATAGAACCACAGGACAGGAATTCATCTAGTCTGGTGGAGTGTCCAGCTTAGTGTTGTTACTACAGACAACATCACTTGTAGAAGTTTCATTAACCATCGTGCAAGCCAGGATATCGTAACAATACCGAGAAGATTTCTTTGAGCTTCAAGTGACATGTTATTTTGATTCAGAGTTTACTTGTAGGGGAAGTATCCTCATGCTATGGTTGTCCTGATAAATCCCCGTACAAAACCATCTTAAACATGTCTAGAAGACATTTAAGTTCTCTTCCGTAGCATTTGGGTTTGATAAGCAAGATGAGAAAAGGAGAAAATCAGGAGGGAGATATGTACGACGTATTTCCTCCTATAACACAGAACAAGCTAGGTAACATACAAATGTCCGTGCATGAGGTCGCCAAGCTAATCAAGAACCTAGATTCCAGTAAAGCAACTGGCCCTGATGGCATCCCAATTATAGTGTTAAAAAAGCTTCAACCAGAACTTGCTCCCATACTTACGAAACTATTTAAGCGCTGCCTTAAGGAGAAGTGCTTTCCGACTCCCTGGAAGACCTCATCAGTTTGCCATGTATTTAAGAATTCAGGTGATAAGTCATCTCCCTCTCAGTACAGACCTATAAGTCTCCTGTGTGTTATGAGTAAGTTGCTGGAATCCATATTAAATAGAGAAATAGTCAACCACTTCAGCAGGAATGACCTTCTTAGTGACACACAATATGGTTTCCGCTCTGCAAGATCTACCGCAGATGTGCTGACGGTTATATCCCACAGGATTAGTGAATCTCTTGACAAAGGCTTCCTTTCTAGGGCAATTGCTCTTGACATATCAAAGGCCTTTGACAAGGTATGGCATAAGGGTCTACTTCACAAGATTTCCAGCTACGGTATAACTGGAAATGTTTTCTCAATCATTAAATCATTTCTCTCCGATAGGCTCATAAGAGTAGTGGTAGATGGACTGGAAAAGATTTCGTATTGAACATATTGAATGGTTCTATGTACCCCCCCACACACACACGTACACGCAGGGCGATTTGAGGCTAAAGACCCCGAGTGATGGGGTGAAGCTGTCCAAACTCACGTCGTGGGACGTAAATAGGTCAAGTAATTGTCCTCACAGTTGTCGGTGTTTAAACATCTTCTGGAGAACAGGTCGATATAAAGAAGCAAGACAAAAGACAATCGCTAAATCCGTCACCTCCTGCTCCCTCATCCGTCTACTGTTTTAAGCGTACACGAAGCAAGAAATAAAATAATAATTTTATATTTTTCTAACAAACGAATTTGTGTTGCGCGTTTGTTTTCTTGACTAACGAGAAACTCCTATTTATTGAAACCAGTTAAATCACACTGGTTCGAATTTCGAATAAACCATAGCAATATTTTCTGCGTTTTGACAAAGCCAGTTTAAGCTCATATTTTCAACGTAACTATTTTCCAATGATATAAATGTAATTGGGAAGAGATTTGAACATGATTTGCTAATTTGATGCATTTGAATTTTTCCGCTTAATATGACCATATTGGCTGTTGTATTTATAACGTCTCAGCCGATCTAATCTTCAAGCAGATCTTTTAGAATGTTCATAATTTCAGGATGATGCACGTCAAGAAGCTCGGATGCAACATCGGATGAAGAGTTATGAATATAATAAGCAAAACAAAAATAATAAACCGATTAATCAAATCAAACTTGTTTTTTTTTTTTTTTTTTTTTTTTTACACAGTGATCACCACTTATCAAGACCCGGAAGCCACTCAGGGATAAGGGTTATTGCAAGTACATTACGTTAGTGAGGAAATTTGCTGAAATGTTTAATTAAGGGGGCGGTTCATTAGGAATTTGTTAACATTGGACTTGAAGACATCCAAGTTGTAGTCCGGAGGGAAGCAGGCAGACGGAACAGAGTTCCACAGGCGTGCAGTTCTAAGAAAGAAGCTTTGTTCATGGAATCTGCGTTTTGATTTAGGCACAGATATAGAGTGGGGGAAATTTTTCACAGTGGATTCAGCTAGACGGGTGTTTTTCGTGAAAGATTGGCGAGGGGGGACCGGAGATTGGAGTTCAGACGAGCATCTGCCATGGAAATAACGATAAAACAAGGACAGGCTCGCAACGTCTCTTCTGTGGGAGAGAGGTTGCAGGGTAGAGAAAAGGGCATCCCCCACTAAGCCACGAAGTCTATTTTGTACTCTGTCAAGGCAGGATAGGCTGTTTTTAGCAGCTCCTGCCCAGATATGGCAACAGTATTCCATCCTTGGACGTACTTGGCTTTTATATAGATAGAGAATGGCATCCGTAGTGAGATATCTTCTGGAGCGGTAGAAGGATCCCACCATCTTTCCAGCGACCTTGGCAACAGACTTGATGTACGTGCTCCATTTCAGATCAGGAGTAAAGGTCAAACCCAGAAGCTTGTCAAAACACGGGGCCTCACCCAGACGAGAGCCATCCATCACAATTGATGCCAGATGGGGATCAGAGCGTTGATGATTTATTAGTCAACAATAGCAGCGTGCAATAAGTAATAGAAAAAAATAACATTTATTTATTCTGCATCTAAACGGAATGTTCACAAAAGTGATTTAAATGTGCACGTGGCAAACGGGCGATTATTGCCTCTGACAAACTGTTCTTGGCAGCAGAAAATCGTACAGAAGATGCTGCCTTTCTACGGCAGGAAGATGTGACACAAGATTTAAAAGTGGGATTTGAAACTATTAGGTTAACAAGAAAGGTCGTACGGTTTTAAACCTTTAAATTCAGATGAACATATCTCAGCTCAAACAAAAATGTACAGATCGAAATAAGCATCATCAGAATCAAACCACTGAGCTAAGCGTCGCCTGTTGTCGTAAAAAACACACTTTTCATTGCAAGTCACAACCCAGTCAAGAAACCCGTCGTTCTTGTTGCGTAACAGAGATAACACTTCATGACGGCGTTTCTTCTAGTTGTCGTTTAATTCGCAAGGCGTCCATTTATCAAGTTTTTTGTCGCTCCAATCTCTCTCGCGTGGTTGGAAATCGTCGTATACGTTACGTCTATTTCAGAAACAAGTTCTTGAACAGTTGGCTTAAACTAATACTCTGAATTGATTGTTGTTAATATTCAATGGCCGACTACTATGCTAATCATCTTCAAGACACGCGTCACCGCAAGGAAAAGATTTAAAACACTATTATGTAGTGCGTTTGGGCCAAACGTTTTGCTGATATCGCGAATGTTCTGAAAAGAAAAAACTTGTTTTAAAACGATAGTAATCATATATACTGTATTGTAAGTTGCTGTTAATCATTTTTGATTCATCAACGTTTCGAACATATGACTTTATGCAATATGGAGAATACAAGCTCAAATAAGATGTTATAAGATCTTATCACTGATTAATATTCCTGTTTATTTATTCTCACCATTTTTTGAAGACATGTGATTGTTCATAGAAATACCCTTCAACCTCCAGAGGAAGTCAACTGGATGCAAATTGCTCAATTTGTATGTCACATCTGCTTCAAGATGTGCAAATCTGCGGCGGAGGTACATCTTGATGGCATGGACGACGAGATTGGGAGAACTCAATGTGACGGCAATCATCTGAAATAATGAACAAATTATATATATATATATATATATATATATATATATATCCGCTTATATATGAAGGTTGACGGCTTGAGAGTCTCACAATACTATGTCAGGAGTAAGCGATATTGCATATGTTGGTTTGACGTAGAAAGAAGAAAATCACCACGTTTTACAAATATTTACTACATAGAATCAATATATATATATATATATATATATATATATATATATAATTTGAAGTGAGCAATACCAACAACTTCACTTCTGCTATCGTTACTATCGTTTTATTCTGATAGCATTTCGATATGGGGTTTATTATTTATTAATGGGTTTCCTATTCCTGGCTGCTTTTTCTAATTTATGAGACTTTCTTTTCGTGGAAATATATTGAATTATTCAGTCGTAGCTCTTAAACTTTATGTATGTATGTATATATATATATATATATATATATATATATATAAACATATAAATATATATAAACATATAAATATATATATACTTATGCGTGTACATAGTTAAATATACATACATAAATATTTATATACAAATATATATACATATATATATATAAATATATATATATATATATATATATATATATATATATATATATATACATATATATTGCTCTTAGGAGATTATTAAATAAATATTTTACAAATTATGTATACGCACCTGCTTTCAGATAGATGCAGATTTGCACAGATCAATAAATCTACATACAAAACCAATAAATCTGTATACAAAACTAATAAATATGCACACAAATGGTAATCAAAATTACAAACGTATAGTCATTACAACTGTGTTTTAAGTAAATGAAAAATAATTAGAGTAACTTTAAGTTTTACCGAACAATAAATTGTTTGACTACCGTGTCTAAGATACGCAAATAATTGTCCTAACTCTGATTTGCTAATCTTTTTACTTATGGTTTTTGCCTTTGTCAATTTAGTCAACACTAGCTGATGTTATGTAAACTATTGTTAATTTAATATATATAGTACTATAAATTAAATATATACCATTGTCATCTTAATATATAATATTGTTAAATGAATGTGTATGATTGTTATCTTTATATATAATACTAGTATTAGTGCCCGGCGCTGCCCGGGTGCTTGGAGGTGTGTGTTGAGCAAGTAAAAAAAAAAAGTGGTAGTAGAAGGCAAGCTCGAATCCGTATGGTGAAGGTAGAAAAGAACGTGAAAAAAAAACATGACGTCTTTGCTGTTACGACCACCGGCAAACCGAAAGTGAAGCAGGTTTAAATTTAGGCTAGACAATCGAAAATAGGGGATGACTTTCGAAAATATAGGTGAAAAAGCGCCCCCCTCCCCGCAGAAAAGTGCCCAGTTGAGAGTGATGAAATGAGTGTTTTTAACCATTTTTTCGGTATTTGTCGTCTGAAGTGTCGAGCTTAAAAACGATACTGATCCTGTGAACATCCGTCGCCTCTGTCGTAAGTTTTAGGCAGACATGCAAACATACATACATAGATTTATATATTTATAGCTCAAATTTTCAACCCAAACCGATTAAAAATCTTTCCCTATCTCTGAATACCTTTTATGTAAAATTTCAAATGTTTAGATCAGAAATTGTCTTTAGTAATTTGGTAGAGACCGAAGAAGTCAAATTTTTTAAAACTTTGACACCTATTAAAACCCCTTAACATTTTTTGTTTAGGGCTCAAATCAGGTTATTAAGTTAGATCCATGTCCAAAGAGCCTATATCTAAAATTTCAAGTGTTTAGTCCCAAAATTGGCGGAGGAGTTTGGTAGAGTTCTAAAAGGTCAAATCATTTAACTTTGACCCCCTTAACAGCCAAATATCTGGCCGAAAATGGATTAGAAAGATTTTTCAAACTCTCACTACCCTGTATATCAAATTTCTAGTCTGTAGACTTAAAATTGACAGAGTTATTACGTAGGGGAATGTACACAGACAGACATACTCACAGACAGACACTTTCACTTTTATGGATATATAGATTGTTAAAGTAATGTATACTATTTTTATTTTAACATATAATATTGTTAACTTAATATATACTGTGTTAATGTAATGTATACCTTGTCATCCTTATATATGTTATTGCTAATTTGACACATATCATTGTTAACTTAATATATATTATTTTTAATTTACTCTATACTTTTGATAATTGAATATGTACCACTTTTTTATTAATAAATACTATTGTTAATTTAATATATACGATTGTTATCCTTATATATAATATTGTTAATTTAATATATACAATTAAATATATGATATCTTTACATAAATTTATACCCTTATAATACTTATATAAACTATCGTAAAAATTAAGGATCCCATTACTATCTTAATTTATACTATTGTTAACTTAAGAAGTTCCATTGTAATTCGAATATATATTCTTGCTAACTTTACGTATTTCATTGTAATTTAATATATATCATTGTAAACTTAATGTATACAATTAATATTTAAATGTATGCTATGTTAACTTACTGTATATTATACTAATTTGTATATACACTATGTTTAACTTAGTGTATTCTACTGGTATTTTAAAATATACAACTATTAGAGTATTCCTTTGTTATCGTAAGATATAATTTTGTAATCCTTATATATAAATGATATATTTATAAAAATAAAAATCGTATACATTAATCAAACAATATAATATAGTAAAATAACAATAGTGTACATCAAGTTAACAATAGTATATAATAATATAATGGTATTAATTAATATTGCTAATTTAATGTATACGATTGTTAATTTAATGTATACGATTGTTAATTTAATGTATACGATTGTTAATTTGATATATTATATTGTTATATAATGTATGACATTATAATTTTAATGTATAATATTGTTATTTTTATATATACAATTATCATTTTAATATATAACATTGTCAATATAATGTATATAATTGTCCATTAAATATATAATATCGTTATTTTTATATCTACCATTGTAAAATTAATATATATTATTGTTATTTTTATTTCTACCATTGTCAATTTAATATATAATATTGTTATTTTTATTTCTACAATTGTAAATTTAATATATAATATTGTTATTTTCATTTCTACAATTGTCATTTTAATATATAATATTGTTATTTTTATTTCTAGTATTGTCAATTTTATATATAATATTGGTATTTTTATTTCTACCATTGTCATTTTAATATATAATATTGTTATTTTTATTTCTACAATTGTCAATTTTATATATAATATTGTTTTTTTTATTTCTACAATTGTCAATCTAGTATATAATATTGTTATTTTTATTTCTACCACTGTCATTTTCATATATAATATATTTTTATTTCTACCATTGTTAAATTAATAAATAATACTGTTATTTTTATTTCTACTATTGAAAATTTAATATATAATATTGTTATTTTTATTTCTACCATTGTCAATTTAATATATGATATTGTTAATTTTTTCTACCATTGTCAAATTAATATCTTATATTGTTATTTATTCTACCATTGTCAAATAAATATATAATATTGTTATTTTTATTTCTACCATTCTCATTTTAATATATGATATTGTTATTTTTATTTCTATCATTTTCAAATGTAATATATAATATTGTTATTTTTATTTCTAACATTGTCAAATTAGTATATAATATAGTTATTTTTATTTCAACCATTGTCAATTTAATATATAATATTGTTATTGTTATTTCTACCATTGTCAGTTTAATATATAATATTGTTATGTGTATTTCTACCATTGTCAAATTTAATATATAATATTGTTATTTTATTTTCTACCATTGTAAATTTAATATATAATATTGTTATTTTTTTCTACCATTGTAAATTTAATATATAATATTGTCATTTTTATTTCTACCATTGTCAATTCAGTATATGATATTGTTATTTTTATTTCTACCATTGTAAAATTAATATATAATATTGTTATTATTATTTCCAGTATTGTAAATTTAATATATAATATTGTTATTTTTATTTCTACAATAGTCAATTTAATATATAATATTGTTATTTTTAATTCTACCATTGTCAAATTAATATATAATATTGTTATTTTTAATTCTACCATTGTCAAATTTAATATATAATATTGTTATTTTTATTTCTATTATAGTAAAATTAATATATAATATTGTTATATTTATTTCTACCATTTTTAATTTAATATATAATATTGTGAATTTAATGTATACTATTGTTTATTTTTTGTAATTTGATTCATACCATTTTTAATTTAATGTATTCCATTAATAATTGATTATATTGATTTAGCATAATGAATACATAAATTTAATGTATACCTATTGTATGTTAGGGCCCAGCAGGATAGTTTTTTACCCGTAGGCTAGATTTCTAGTGTTTATATGAAACTGCTATTATCGATAGACAATCGATCTCATAATTGTGTTAATGTAAAGTACATTCGTCATTGTTAATTTAATGTATATCAATATTTTAAGATATACCAAAGATTGGAAATCTAACGTATATTATTCCCTTTTAATATAAAGTATGTTAATATTTTAAGGTATACCAACTTTTATCAATGTAAGATCCATTATTCCTTGTTTATATAAGGTATAATGCTGTATGTATCTATATTAAATTTTGTTAATAAAAGGTAAATTATTCATTGTTAATTCAATGTATATTAATATTTTCAAGTATACCGACGTTGTGAATGTACGGTATCTTAGTATTTGTTAATTTAAAATTTATACTTATTTTAAGGTATAAAAACAATTGTTAACGTAAGGCACATTATTCCTTGCTAATTGAATATTTTAAGGAATACCATGATAATTTGTTAATTCAAATGATTATGCCTTGTAGGGTACATAAGTCTTTGTTAATTTAATGTATAATAATATTTTAAGGTGCTAATATTTGTTTCTCTGTGTCCTGTATCAGTGTGGTTCTACCTTTTGTAATCCAATCTGGCACGTTTGTTATCTGCATACATCTTCTCATGTTTTGAGCTATTCTTTTGTGTAATGTGAATTTTTTAAACCATGTATCTCGTCTTGCCCTTGTGCTTTTCAGTTTGCCATTTTGACTATGGTTTCTTTAAAGTTCCCTGGCTGATTTCATTCACTGTTCCTTCTTCGATTTGTTGCAACTCTTCTGTCATGTCTTCCAGCCATTCGGCATTTCTATTGTCATCCCGTCGATGAGATTGTCGGACTGACTTCCTCATCTTGGTTGTTATCGTCACAACATTTCGGCCGTTTTGCCCTCCGGCCTTCATCAGGTGTTTTGTATCGAACTGGGGAACCGTTTGTTAGGAGTCTCGAACCCAACAACACGGTTCCTCAGTTCGATACATAACACCTGATGAAGGCCGGAGGGCAAAACGGCCGAAACGTTGTGACGATAACAACCAAGATGAGGAAGTCAGTCCGACAATCTCAATCAATGAAAACACCTCATCTCAAAAATACAGACAATTACTGTCATCCCGTCGTTCATCATATATCTTACTCCAGTGGGGTTCTGTTTCTGTTGGGTTTGCTAGTTCCGTTTTTGTTTTTCCTCCGTTCACGTTTAAGTAGAATTGGCTTTCATTGTTTTTGTGGTTAGAAGCAAGAAAGACAAGTCTTACCGTGGGTGCTCAGCGAGTGAGTTCAGGCGAAGAAAAGGAAGAACAAACATGGCGGCCAGCATTTTTATTTCGTCCGTTCTCGCGTAATCTCGTGGTTGCGTGAAGATGGAAACTATAAAACGATGTTCATTTCTCGGTGCTGGGAGTCAGGAGAGAAGGCAACGAGAACCCCCCCCCCATTATACTTCAGTTTTCAAATGTCTTGTTTTGCTTGCATTATTCAGATCTTTCTTCTTTTGCTGTTATTGTTTTGGTTCAGATCTTCGTGTTTCTTGTTTAGCCTCTCATGCAAGTCACATTTCTAACTTTCCATCTTCTCCACGTCGCTTTCTTCTTGTTTATCGTTTTGGCGTCTTTTTTATGTTTGTTGATTTGGGTTTCTAGCCTCATTTCCCATCCAGGTTTTCTCGGTGCATCTTTCCCCAGCCGTTTTTCTGATTTAAACTTCATACTTACTATCTTGGCGCCTATGTAAATTAAGTTGTTTAAGTCTGTAATTATATCTGTTGTGATTTGTGGGAGGAGCTTATAAACCTTCTCTGTTTCTGTTTTTAATTTCTTCTGCTCTTGGTTCCTTTAAGACGGGAGCTTTGTTTTTTCTTCATTCATGAATTGTATTATTTTTTCTATTTAATCTGCTTTATCCACTGTTTGCATTGTTTGATTGTTTTCGATTTCCACGTCTGTAGAGTCCTCTCTTCGCAGATTCTCCGCATGTGATGTTTCTACTTGTGTGGATTCCACTTGTGGGGTTTCTAAATGTGCTATTCCAGTGCGGGATTCTTCATGCTAAACTTCATTTATTTTTCACTGTACTGCTGCCACATCTGAGCAGGAGCTGCTAAAAACAGCTTATCCTACCTTGACAGAGTACAAAATAGACTTCGTAGCTTAGTGGGGGATGCCCTTTTCTCTTCCCTGCAACCTCTCTCCCACAGAAGAGACGTTGCGAGCCTGTCTTTGTTTTATCGTTATTTCCATGGCAAGTGCTCGTCTGAGCTCTAATCTTTAGTCCTATCTTCCAAATCTTTCATGATAAACACCCGTCTAGCTGAAACCACTGTCAATAATTTTCCCGAATCTTAATCTGTTTTTAAATCAAAACGTAGATTCCATTAACAAAGCTTCTTTCTTAGAAGTGCACGCCTGCGGAACTCTCTTTTCCGTTTGGTTGTTTCCCACCTGATTACAACTTGGATGCCTTCAAGTCCAACATAAACAAATTCCTGATAAACCGCCCCCTTAAGTAAGACACTTTATCAAATCTCCATTACTAACGATTACTACGATATTATCCCATTGATTACTGTACACGCAATAACCCTTATCCCTGATTGGCCTCTGGGTCTTAATAAGCGGTGACTACCATGTACAAAAAAATTCCCGTAAAAGAAAATACTAAACCAAATTTAGTAATTAAACAAGTGGCTTTTCAACATTATAGATTGTACGACTGTTGTTGTTATTATTTATACTCACTAGGAGTTCTCACACAGGTCATCATCAGATATTGCTCACAGATAACAACCAGCAGTGTTCCTTGGAATCTGCGTGACAACAAGTCTCCTCAGATTAACATCTTCTGGTAACCTAAGCAAATGACTATGCCTTATCGGAACAACCATTTACCATTTACTTCTCGCTGGTATTTATTATTTGTCTTTCACTGGAATTTGAGTGGCAATAAGCTTCCCCAAGGTCCCGGCCTCGTTCGCACTCATCCAATGGAAGTCTGATTATTTGTCATTTCTAGGTCTTTTCAGCCTCCTTGACTCTTCCATTATTTATGTGGTGCTAACTGCAAACATTTTTTTAGGGTGTACTCAACTCTCAATTTTGCAGTTTCAGTTTTGTTGGTTGCATTTTTGTTTTACTTTTGTTACATTTTCTATATTCACGATATATTATTAGTGTTTGTCGTATTTTCTAGATCACCAGTAAGCGTTTGTCACTCACGCGCATAAAATTCCACAGTCGATGGTTTTCCTTAAAATTTCAGCTATTTTCACCATCCCTGTCTGTTATATAATCTGAATTTTCCCCTTTGATTAAGATTTCCCCTAGTCTTTTTTTTTTCAATTTCTTTGGAATGTTCTAAATGCTCATACAATTATTGATATTGATTTTCTTCAAGTTCAATGTCTTTTCCGTTCTGCGGCAAGTTAAGCACATTTCCTCTTTTTTTTTCTGATTTTCAACCTGTAGTCTGTTGGGTCCGCAAAATCGACAATTTGACAGATTTTTTCTTGTTAATTATTATAACGACTGGTCTTCTAGCCTGGATGATTTTATCTGTTTGTACCTCCATATCCCAAAGGATTTTGATTTTCATTGTCCAGTAAAGTCTCTGGTTTGTGCTTGAACGATTTGTCAACATAGTCGAGGTGCAATCGTCTGCAGAACTTCCATGGAGCTTTCTTTATTCCTTTATGGCTAATTTGCTGCTTTCACTTATTATGTGGTTTATTGTTTCGTCTTTTTGTTTACAGAATTTACATTTGCCGTTTTTCTGTTTTATCTATTTTAGCTTTAATGTGATTCGTTATAATCGCGTTGTTTTGTGCAGCTGTCAGTACAGATTCTGTTTCTCTGTGTAAGCATCCTTTCCTTATCCCTGTCCAGGTGTTTTCGTGATTTTCTTACTTTGTTATTTTTATAAACCGTCCATGTAGTGGTGTCTCTTCCCACTTTATTTTTTGTCTTTTTTTTTACTGGTGTCATCATTTCCTGCATTATGTTTCTTGATGGTGTTTCTCGCTGCAGGGATCAATTTTTCTGAGGCCTATTTCATGTACTTTGCCAATCTTTTGCGCTTAATAATCCTCTTTCTCTTTCGTTCCCTTTCACATAGAGTCGGTTAGACTATGAGGTGTAATGCATTGCGCATTGTCATTAGTTACTTCATCTTCTGATCAAGATTATTAAGTTCTTCTTTGGTCCAGCATATGAATGGTTCAGAATATCTTATTAGCGATACTGCCCAGGTGTTTATTCCTTTAATTGGTGAGCGAAGCCCCAGTGCCTCTCGATGTAACTAGTCTTGGGGAATTCATAATACTTACAGATCCTGAAAACTAATACGTCAACTAGTAAATATCAGGGCTGGTATACGTTTTTGGCTGAATAATAGATGACGCAATAACCATGTGAAAATGACAAATAATAATTGTTTGGTTAAAGATATTTCTTGACAGGAAGGAAGGCGTTGATTCGCAATTTCGATTGGTGTGTGTGTTTGAGAATTATGTAAAAGAATTGACCTTAATGAATACCGAGAATGACAAATAATAGTTGTTTAAGTTAAACATTTAATTCTGCGCAAAATGTCAAAAGCCAGTTCGCTTATGATTTTGATCCGCTCAGTAATGAACGCATTGACAGGGGCGAACGTAGCTGAGTAATCATTTATTTTGGTTGGATATTTATTTTCAATTGCTGTTAAAATTGACCGCTCAAAAACGAAGAAGTCGGTTCGCCTTGAGATTTTGATTAAAAGATTTATTTTGAAATTATTTATTAAAGACTCTGCACAGAAGAAGAAATGTCAGTTCGATGGATAATAAAGTAAATCATCAAAATCGGAGAATTAACCCCTTGACCCCGACTGTACCCCAGAACATGATGGCATCATGTGTCAAAGGACGAAACTTGAACTGCGTTAATCGGTCTAGCGTGTCCGATTGACCAATCCGCTTCTGCATGAGTCGATGTGACACTCGTTGATTGGTCGATAGAGGGAAGAGACACCTGAAAGTATCCTGTACCTCTATAAGGCCACCATTCGCCCATGTATGGAGTATTGTTGTCACATTTGGGCTGGTGCATCTGCTGCTAGTCTCTCGCTCCTAGACAAGGTTCAAAAGAGAGTCGCCAATCTGATAGACCCTGAACTGGCATCTAAGCTTCAGCCTCTGTCCCATCGACGAAACGTTGCATCCCTCTGCCTGTTCTACAAATATTTTAATGGTGAATGCTCTGACGAACTGCAGACACTTGTGCCCCCACAACGTAGACACCCTCGACAAACCCGACAGGCAGCTAAATCCCAGCCCCACACAGTAGAGATCCCTAGAAGTAAAAGATCTTTCTACTCCAGTAGTTTCTTCCCCAGAACCGCTAGACTCTGGAATTCCATTCCAGGTCCCTGCTTTCCTAACTGTACTGACATGCAGAAGTTCAAGTGTAACGTGAACCGACATCTTGCTGCCCAAATCCCAACATAGTGCCCCAGTAGTTGCTGCCCCTGATAGTAGCCCCCTACACCAAAGTGGCAATGCGCCTTGTTTGGGGTGAAAATGTAAAAAAAAAAAAAAATAATAAGATCGCGCCCCTTCCGGGATGTATTCTCAGGATAAATAGTAGTATAGAGATGTTTCAGTTTTAGTTATCAATGCGGACAGAGAGAGAGAGAGAGAGAGAGAGAGAGAGAGAGAGAGAGAGAGAGAGAGCTATCATCGCTGAGTTCCGTGCAGTCAGTCCCGTCAGCAGTCTCTGTCTTAATCCCATCAGAGTCTCCGCTAAGTTCTGTCTTACAGAAGGCTGAGTTAAGTTGCGAAATTTGGACAGACACGTAGACCAAGTCCATAAAAGAAGTATAAATAAGAGATACTCCAATCAGCGGTAAGATCCTTAAAACTACTTGGGATAAAAGAAAACAAATGGTAAAAGAATGGCGTAGCAACTCGAAAACGTAAGATATCCCCCAACTTTACATTGACAGGAAAAATGACAGGAAAATTAAGTTAGAGAAAAAAAAGAACTATTTTTTTGCAACGTAAACCCGCAATGAGAGTGAAGAAATAAAAAAAGAGGAAAAGCAATGACGCCCATCATTTCAGTTTGTTGACGATAACGTTAGTACACATATGTTTTTGTTGATTATTTTTATATTCTCAGCTTTTCTTTATTGTTTGAATTCCACACTGCTCTGAGCTATTGACATTGTTTTAAATGCATACGTTTTAAATTTAAACGACGGCTTACGTCTTTTTGTTACGACAACGATTGTGGCTTCTATTTGCTTTGTTTTCTCCTTTCTCCTCTCGCCGTGAGTAACGACATATCAACCCGCTGAGCGAACGACAAGATTGCCCAACATGGCGTTTCACTCGGAGTTGCCGGGTACGTACAACGATTTTTACTTTTCTTAACCAAACGACATGGAGTCCGATCAACGAACTGTTTTCTTTTTATTCTTTGTAATAATCAAAGAAAAAAGCACCCGCGTGTGTATTGTGCAGTTATACAACTTACCTTCGGATGAGATCTGAGAGAGAGAGAGAGAGAGAGAGAGAGAGAGAGAGAGAGAGAGAGAGAGAGAGAGAAATTAAAGATGGCAGCCATGGATTTATAAGGTGTAGTGTCGTGGAATCTCACGAGATCTCATCTTCCACTGCCAATATGTGCAAATGAAATGGGGTGAGTTTTCTAATAAACGCCTGTTGGCAGAGGTTGTGGGGAGAACACGTGCTGGAAGTTGAGAGAGAAAGTTGACAGTGACGAATTCTAGCTCAACTTTTGCTGATTGTATTTATTTTATTTTGTTTTGTTGTTTACCATCCATTTAACCGCAATTCTGTGTGGAACAGTACAGCTAAATGAGTGTCATAACCACTATAACTTTCTTGTAACAACCTGTCGTAATTTGGCGACCTAACCATAGGTTACATTAAGTTTCTACTGAATATTTTTTTTCTAGGAGTATTCTTGTTCTTCTTACCTTCAATATTCCATGTTATTTCTGTAGATTTTTCCACTTTTAATCCTCAATAAAGCACACCCTTTTATTCCAATGCCATGGATGAATATTCTGATTTTCCAGTTCCATTTTATTTTTGCAAAGTTTCAGGTCATCCATATACACAGTGGTTTATTGTTTGTCCAATGTCTATAAACTTGTATCCGACATTACATTTCCTTAAACTGTTGATGGTGGCATCATGGCTATGACAAACACTAGTGATGATCGCGAATCTCCGGGACAGATGCTTGTCCGTATACTTATTTGTATCACGTGTTGTCATGCAGTTGTCAATTCCAGCTTTCATGCTTCCATTGTTTTCTGAATATTATTAATATTCTTGTTGGATATATTGTACAACTTTTAGATATTTAATTTTCCATACTTGTGGGATCCTGCCGTAGGCTTTCTTGTAATCGTCCATGCCATGACTATGTTCTTTTTCCTGCTGTTTTTTTTATCTCTTTCAAAATATTTATATATATATATATATATATATATTTCAAGATATTTATATATAAATTTCAAGATATTCATATATATATATTTCAAGATATTTATATATATATTTCAAGATATTTATATATATATATATATATATATATATATATATATATATATATATATATATATATATATATATATATGCCTATCTTATAAGTCGAGTATTCCTTAATTTCCCTTTACGGCATCCATTTTCTTCCTGGAACAGTAATCCATTTGCGTTATCGCAACAGTCGCTTGTCATTGATTTATTTCAGGCAATGACCATTGGTCTTCACTTGAATTTTGATGATAATGAGCTTCCCAAATTCCTACTCATCATTACATTATTTCAGTTAAGTTAGTACTAATGTTTTCACTCTTCGGCATTTCCACCCTCTTTCTAGATATGGTGTGGTGCAGTCTGTGTCGACACTACACTTTTTTTTTATTTTATTGAACATTTTGCATTTTCTTTTTTTCCTGTTATTACTTTTTTTTGTTCTCTGTGTTTTATTCCTATTCATGTTGCTGGTAAGCGTTTGTAGTTCATCTAGGTTGGTTTCCACATTCTAGGGCTTTCTCTAAGATTTCAGCCATTTTCATTATTGTTCCCCGTTGTATATTCTCTCTCCTCCTCTTGATTCCAATTTCAGACATTTTTTTTTCTAAGATTTTTGGGATTGTGCTCTTACAATTATTAATGGTATCTTGACATACTTTATGTTCCATATTTTTTCAGCTCTGTGTGTGTTTGTTTCGCTTCTCTTTCCTTGATGTCCTGTAGCTTGCTGGGGCAGCAAAATCTACGATCTAGCAGAATTTTACTTTCTTGTTAATTATTATGATACCACGTTTCTTGCTTTGATGAGTTTATACGTTTGTGCCTCCATATCTAATGAGATTTTACGATTTCCTTTTTCAAGTACTGCTTGTGTTTGTTTCATTTGTCTGAGTGTTCAAGATGGAATTGTTTTCACGGTTTCCAGTGTATTGCCTTCCACGCCTGATTGTGTTAATTATTAATACTTTGGGGATTAGTTTGCTGCATTCATTTTTGATTTGATTTGTTGTGTCGTCTTTTTGTCTATAGAGTCTGCATTTGCTCTTTTCTTATTGTTATATCCTTACTTTAAATAAGAATACAGCAAGAAACATGGGTTATGGGTGAAAGACAAAGGGGTTTATTTACAAGGGAATACATGTGAAATAAGAGTTACTCGACATATTTTCTTATTCTCTTTCTGTCTTTTTTCCTTCTGTCTCAGTCACGTGAGAGGGTCAATATATCCATAGTTCATTTCATCTATGAAGGGATGTTAGGTTATTCCATTACATCACCTTCCTCCCAAGCTAAATTCTTCCATAGAATTTTGCTTCTACCATTTTTTCCTTTTTAAACTTTGTCCAAAAATTCGGTCCTTTTCGTTTTCCTTTCACTTCTCCTCACCATTTGTGTTTGGCGATTTTTTACTTTTGGAGAGTGACTGGATTTCTGAGTTACTGGTACTTCTTTGTTTGGAGGTTGTATATGGAAAGTGTCATATAGCACTTCCATTGGTAACTCTTGGTTTCTGACTGTTTCTATATATCGGGGTCTCAGTTGGTTAATATGTTTTTTTTGTGGAAAAAAGTCTGTCCTTTTACAATGTAAACTATTCTCCCAATTATTCTTCAGATTATGCCTTTTTCCCCAAAACTCTTTCCTGCCTAAACTTTTTTGAAGAAAACTTTATCCCCGTCATTGTAAGTCTTGTACCTTGCATTATCCTTCATACTTATTTTTACTTTTTCTCTTGGGATTAACCGGTTGAATACCGAACGTACCTTCCTGGCAAACATAATTTCAGCTGGGGATAATTTAGCATTTGTATTTTGATTTGGTGTTATCCTATATATTGCTAAGAATTTTGGAATGCTTTTTTCTTCCGTGTTGATGTTATTATTCTTTTTTAAAGCTCGTTTAAAAGTATCGACAAATCTTTCCGCTTGTCCGTTTGATCGAGGGTTAAAAGTTGGTGTTGTAATGTGTTCAATAGCCAGTGCCTCACAGTAGTGCTTGAATTCTTGACCTGTGAACATAGTGCCATTATCACTAACAATTGTTTTCGGAACTCCGAACCGACTAAATACCTCGTCCAGCGCTTTTATTATGTTTGTCGCTGTAGGGTGTTTGTATTTAAAAATTTCTGGCTATTTTGACATACTATCTACGATTACTAGGTAATAATATTCATTCAGATGTCCTGCGTAATCGATATGAATGCGTGTCCAGGGTACATCTGTTTTAGGCCAAAGTTGCTTCCGTGTCGGGGAGTTCTGTCGGCTAGTTGACAACCTTTACATAATTTCACCATTTTCTCAATGTCCTGATCCATTTCATTTGGGCCTTCATTCTGGAGATTCCAGGATGTCCCATGTGGAATTCTTTTAGGAATTTTCTTTTGTAATACTTGCGGTATTACTACTATGTCTATGTACATCAGAGTTTCATCACGAATAGTAAATGGAAACACTTTAAATCCTTTTCTATTCTTTTTGTCTTGTGCCACTTGTTTTTTTCAAATCTTATTAATATATTTATGTTTTCGCTGTTTTCTTTATTTCCTCAAGTGTAACAGGAAGTTCCCTAACAGTATTTATTAATATATCTGTTAGTTCATTTTCTTCTTTTAGTGCTGCTATAACAGTTTCTTCGAATTCAGTTTTACTGGGGATCAATCTCGACAAACCATCTGCATGTGCAATTTTACTAGATGCTATGCGTTTCATTTTGAAATCATACTTGAGCAAAATAATACTCCATCTCTGTAATCTATTTGCCGTATGAGTATGACCCCCTTTTTCTTAATCAAAAATCGATAGTAATGGCGTATGGTCCGTTTCCAAGACGACAGATCTTCCATTAATGAATCTATGAAACTTTCTCATGGCATACACAATCGCCAGGCCCTCTTTTTCGATCTGACTGTACTTTTTTTCAGCGGGTAATAAAACCCTGGAGGAGTGAGAAATTGGTTTAGTAGATCCATATTCCATTTTGTGTAGAAGCACCGCTCCTAAACCGTATTCGCCCGCATCTGCCGCTACAATTAAATCCTTTTTCGAATCGTAATGTGCTAACGCTAGATCCGATAACAAACATATTTTAATTTTTTGGAATGCTTCCTCACATTCTTTTGTCCAGAGCTATTTTTTTTATTCTTCTTCAATAATTCATTTAATGGTGCTCTTAATTCGTGCATATTTGGGATATAAGAATTATAGTAGTTTGCTAGTTCCAAGAATGACTGTAACTTCACTACATTGTCTGGTCTAGGCATGTCTCTAACTGCTTCTGTCCTATTTGGGTTAGGTCTTCTACCTTTCCAATCAATTATTTGTCCCAAATATTCAATCTTGTCCATACCAAAATTACATTTTTCGAGAGCCACATTAATTCCGTAGTCTTCTATTTTCTCGAATACCTTCCGAATATGTTTTTTATGTTCTTCAACATTTTTGCTTCTTATCAAAATGTGTAAATAAGCCATTGCAAAATCCACGCATGGCATCCATAATTTGTTGGAATAAATTTGGTGCTACTTTCAACCCAAACGGCAATCGTTTTAGGGAAATAATCCTTTATGAGTATTTAGAACAATCTTCGTGGACTTTGACCTGCAAATATGCTTCTGACAAGTCAATTTTTATGAAAATGTTTCCTCCATTTAATTTAGAAAATATTTCCTCGGGGGTAGGGAGTGGATAGTTATGGCCCTTTACGGAATCATTCAATCCCGTCGAAAAATCTCCATATACCCTGTTTTTTTTATTTTTATTTTTCACATAAACTGTGGGTGATGTCCACTCAGAGTAGGTCACTTTATTACTCCGATTTCTTCGAGTCTATTTAATTCTTTCTCGATTGTTTCTAATGCCGAATACGGAACCTTTCTTTTGGGTTTAAACAACGGTTTCGCTTCATCTTTCAGTTCAAATTCCACATCCGTTTTAGTGCAGCAACCCAGACCTTCAGAAAATACATTTTTAAAATCCTTCTTCAAATCCCCAACAAATCTTCCTGGCAGTTTGGGACTTTCAGATCCTGTCACATTTACTCTTTTGCAAAATGAGTTTATGTGTTTCCCCCATAAATTGAAAAGTATCATCAAATCTATACTGAATGGATTAGAATTTTTTTCCAGGTATCACATATATTTTATTTTTTAACGTCTTTTCATTCAGGGTCACATTAGTATAAAATTTACCCTTAAATTTAAATCTATTTCCAGACATTCCTCTGACAATTTTCTTTGTGTTTTGCAGCTTTGGAGAACCAATTTTCTTCCATGTTGTTTCATCAATTAAGGATATGTCAATTCCAGTATCCAAAAGACAGTTTACTTTCCGGCCATTCAATCTAACTTCAATATATTTCCTTTTTTACCATACATGGACCCTTTTAGAATCAATGGTCTTTATTTCAGGCTTACAGTATTTCTCCTTTTTGCATACTGTTGACTTGTGTTCTTTTATGCCCGCGCTTAGAGCATATTTTGCTTTTGAAGTAGCACTCTCTTGTGAAGTGATTTTTTCCTCCGCACGTCTTACAGTATTTTAATTTACTTTACCCTTTGTATTTTGTCAACATTTTTCTCCTCTATACTAGTATTATCTTGTTTTAATTTTGACAGTTTCTGGCAATCCTCAGTAACTTTCTGTAAGGTTATTTCTATGTCTTGGCTCATAATGGATAATATCCTAGAACGAATCTCTTTATCCTTCGAGGAATTTAATCCTTGCACAAATATCATTTAGCATTTAAACATGTCCTCTTTTAGGCCTTTCAACTTAAATATCTCGCATTGGTCATTTACTTTCCCAGCATAGGCGATAAAGTCTTCCTCATCTTGTTTTAAAATATTTACACACCTATAACGAGTATAAAATAAGTTATCTCGTTCCCCGAAAATGTTCGATAAGATTCCTATAGTCTCTTTAAAAGAAATATCTTCGGATTTCGTTGGGAGTATAAAATTGGTATACTTGGTTTTTTCATGGGAACCCAGTTTTTGCAACGGTAAAATAATTTTTCTTTATCCGACCAGGCCTGACATCGTTTGGAAAAAATATTTCGTATCTACGATAATATACTGGGAAAGTTAAGTCATTAGTTGGTTCATATAAAATTCTGTCAGCGAATTTGCAATTCATTCCGGAGTGAGCCGAGAATTCTTTTTCTTCTTGTTTCATTAATATTGTTTTTAATACTTCATTTTGTTTTAACTGTTCTTTTTGTAAAAATTCCATCTGGCTTTGTTGAGCTGCCAGTGCTAATTGTATCGTTTTGTAAACTCGGCTAATTGTTCCGTGTTGAAGAATTTTTATTTCTTAAACACAGTAATAAAACAAAAGGTTAACAGTACCTGCAAAAAAGCGTTAAATAAATTTACTGAATAGTTTTTTTTAAACCACAAAAAAACATTCTTTTGTAGACAAGGTTTTTGCAACACACACGAAATTGACACTGAACCAACAGCATGCAAGCGTACTTTTCCGCCGTATTTTTTCTTCTTATGAAACAAAAGAAATTTGAAATGGACAACTTTCAAAAACTGTTCTTTTCAATGCTTCGTAAAATGTCAATTTCTCTTTTTTAGTAGGACCGTAACAGAATGAATTACAAAAATATAATTTACTTTTTGTGTGTTTCCTAGCTTTTTTTTGTAATTGGATTTTTCCGTGCAGTATTTTTTCTCTTCGTTTCCAATATGTTTTTGGCTTAAAGTTTCCTTTTTGTGAATTCGAATCCTGTCGCCATTTGTTATATCCTTATTTTAAATAATAATACAGCAAGAAACACGGGGTTATAGGTGAAAGACAACGGGGTTTATTTACAAGGGAATACATGTGAAATAAGAGTTACTCGACCTCTTTTCTTATTCTCTTCCTGTCTTTTTCCCTCTCTCTCAGTCACGTGAGAGGGTCAATATATCTATAGTTCATTTCATCTATGAAGGGATGTTAGGTTATTCCATTACATCACTTGTCGATCTTAGTTTTGATATAGTTTGTTCTAATCGCGATATATTGTGCACCTGTTAGGAGTGATTCAGTCTCTCTGTTAAGGTTCCCTTTTCGTAGCCCATATATTTTTCCTAAATCTCATCTTGTTATCACTATGTATTATCTGGTTTTCTTCCTATTTTTTGTCTCCACCTTTGCTTCTCTGCTCTCCGTCTTGTTTGTTTTTTTCACGGTTTCTTGATGCGGTAATTACTATTTCTGTAATGTTATGTATTTTCTAATTCTTTTTATGTAATTCACAAAGTCTTCTCTACGAATCAGTCCCCTTACTCCGTCTTTCCTTTTCACGTAGAGTCGGCTATTCATTATTCACGGTCACAATTTTTCTGGTCTTCTGGTCAAGGTGCCACAGTTCTTCTTTGGCCCAGTCTATGAACGACACAGAGTATCTTAGTAGTGACATGTGTTAATATATTTTGTTAGGTGCCTTCTTAACTACTACTAATACTATTACTACTACTACTACTATTATTATCATTATTATTATTATTATAATTATTATTATTATTATTATCATTATTATTATTATCATTATTATTATTATTATCATTATTATTATTATCATTATTATCATCATCATTATTATTATAATTATTATTATTATTATTATCATTATTATTATCATTATTATTATTATCATTATTATTATCATTATTATTATTATCATTATTATTATCATTATTATTATCATTATTATTATTATCATTATTATTATTATTATCATTATTATTATTATCATTATTATTATTATTATTATTATTATTATTATTATTATTACTTGTGTATGCTCAAAACGCAACAAGTGCGTAATCTAAGTGAGATTTTTTCGAACACAACCAACTTGATTAAGTTACCCTGCGTTTCCACCACATCGTTTGGATGCTACATGTACAAAATGCACGTGGGTTTAACTGTAATTCCAGTTTGTTCCTCGCAATCATCTCATCTTTAGTGAAGACAGCGATTTTGTTACTGTCTTTTCTTTTATTCAACTACGTTTCACACAGTATATTTCATGGTTTGTCAGTCAGTCAAGCTGAGGGGGCTCGCATGTTTGGAATAGTCGTGAACACTATCAAAAACATCTTTGTCCGTTTTCTCAAAGATGAAACACCGGACGTACTCCGACTGCCATTCATATGGTGTTTATGCGGACAACATGTCACCCATCTGCATTGAGTATGCACTCTTTTCAGAAGATGTTGGGAGACATGTTTAACCATCAATCAAAACCTAAAGCCAATTAGTTTGGGGAGAACTTGGCCTTCATAAGGAATCGAAGCTCGTAAGGAATAACTGACTGGATTGGGTGTTTGTCTTCGTTGCAGAGATTCTTGGTTTCCGTAAGTGTTGTTATGCTCACATAAAGGATAATAATGAACTTTTTCGCTTACCGTAAGGAACGGTTGAGAATATGTCGGCGTTATGCATGAATCATGCATAATTTATAGTCGGCTTGACGTATAACTACGTCATTTAGTTGTTGCATTGTGATTTTCTGTTGAATATAAAGTGTGGAACGATGAAATGCTCACCCCCCTCCCCCAAAAAACACTACAGCTTTATTTTAAAACATTTTTTTGAAAAAAAAAATAATTCAGGTAATTTAATTATGTAGTAGAACTGAAATCTATTAAATGTAGCCGCCTTCAGCCTCAATCACCGCTTAAATACAGGTCCGGAACTGGGAGCACGCCTTTTCCATAAGCACTGGCCGGGCCTCATCGAATACTCAGCGAATATTCGACAGATATCGGTGATCAGGCTGGTTTTCGTGTTATGGGAGGTCATGTTGGTGATGTTCTTGACGTATGACGAAACAAAATTGTCCAGCGAGTCCAGGTCGGGAAGGAGGGGGACCGTGAAAAAAAGGCACAAAGTCGTAGTAATCCTTCTAAAACCAAGCCTTTTTGGATTTGTAGATCAGCGCCAAGTCCTGCTACCACACCTAGGCTCTGCCAGCGGCCACCTGATTGCACAAGGGGATCACCTCACTCTTCAGAACATCCAGGTACACTTTGGTGCTGATTTTCAAGCCGACTTCGAAGATGTGAGGTAGCATGATGTAGTCTTCAGTTGATACCACACCAAAGACCATAATTAGTTGAACATTGTGTCACTTTCAGAAATGATAGAAGGCTCCTATCGCTCTTGGGATTTGTACATAACTGGCTAAGTAGTAGATGGTCTGCAACAAAAAAGAAAACTGGGTTTTCATCAAACGGAAATTGACTCATGTCATCTTTTCTATGGAGACAATTTTGTTGTTACATCTTGTATTTATGAAGTTATGAAAACGTTGAAGACTCAAAACTATATATCTTATAAGTCTGAAAGTTTGGATAGCATTTACTGTTGATAATGAGAATCAGATCTATGTAAATTTGAAAAGACCGAAAGTTGAAAATCTGGAAAAAAAATACGGTTGCCGAAATTTTAAGGATTTAGGTCACATACCAAGCTCAGATAAAATGTAGGACTTCACTGGTTACAATATGGGCCATGAACGAGTCCCTACGATGGAAAGAACGGAAGCTAGCAACAAAAGTGCAGCCTGTCACTTATTTTGATGTTAAATATAGACCTAGCTATTTAAGATGACAATGATCGATATTTTGACCAAGTTTAGTAACGATTGGTCAAGCGAGGTAGGCCCCAGAAAGAATCGTGAGAAACTCCACCGGGAATTGAATTTATATTTTGACAGAACTGACTATTTACTTTAATATCTAGCATTACCGCGCTTTTTGTATTTCCAAATCATCATCATCATCATCATCATCATCATCATCATCATCATCATCATCATCATCATCATCATCATCATCATCATCGGCTTCGTTAACTATCTAATCCTCTACAGAAATGTTATTCGGCTTTATCACATAATGTCCCGTTGCATAATATGTCTGAACATTGCAAATGTGTATCAAGGAACTGAGAGAATGCGAAAGGGAGACAAAGAAAGAAGGAGACAGGGATAGATAGAGAGAGATAGAGAAAAATAGAGAGAGAGAAATAAAGATAAAGAGAAAGTGAGAAAGAGGGGTTGGAGGGAGAGATTAGAATATGATGGCTTGAAAATGAAAGGAGGAATATAATCGAGGGTTTCCATAGCAGCCGTGTGAACCTTATGCATTAGTGATTACTTTACGCAACGTTATAATACCAACATGGCGTCACAGAGAGGCACGTTTCAATAATTCATGACCGCGTACCCTTCTGATTTTTTCCTTATTTTTTTTTCTTTAAGAGTAAATATGCATGCAAGAAAAGAAAGCGAATAGAATAAAAAATAACGAGAGAAATGAAAGAAAACGAGATAGAAAAGACATATATGGACATGGAGTGAAAATATATGGTTGTGACAAAGAAAGAAAGTGATCCCATGTTTATCAAATAGACGTATGCAATCATTAATAGCAAATGAGCCACAGACTGAAAATGCCGTTCTTCGTTTCTCTTTCCACTGTTGTTGATATAAACAGAAAAGATCAGGTAGCCATTTTCTTTCTCGATTTGCGAGTCTTTTTTTTGTTTCTTTTCACATATTTTATTAACTATTTAGTTATTTCATATGCGCCGCCACCTGAATATAGCCGTCATACGATTCAGCCATGGAATGCGCAAATATTCAAATACAGGCGCGATCTAAAGCAAAAGGATTCCCTTGGAGCAAAATTTAAATGGCGACGTATTTAGAGGATGCAGATCGAATCACGACGTCAAGTATCCAGTTGTATTGTTCTTATTTCCTGTCCTCACATGAGAAAAAGCAAGATACAAGGCCGAGTTTTCATGTGGGTGAATCTAGATCCAAAAAAAAAAAGAAAAAAAGGCACTCTGAGTTCGGACAAAAAGTAAAAATTGACTTGGCATAGGAGGACTATAGAAAAGAATGACACAAATTCAAGTGTACCGAAACTGTCAAGGTGTATATTGAAAAAGAGTATCATAATCTCAGACAAAATTAATGACATGGTGTTACGTTGTTAGGGCTTGTATGACATGGAGGGATATATATATATATTTGTTACGTGCGTCTAATACGTGTAACGTCTAGTAACGTATAAAAAGTATGACAACAGATACATTTTTACAACGGGCATGTAACAAAAGGGAGAAATAACAAATCTTTGGGGTTGTAACAATCGGAGAAACATACCTGGTCAATCCCTAATCTTGTTTAAAGAACAGCAACAAAGAAGATTCATCACATTAAATTAACAAATTTAAAGTTGTCTCTTCAGCAACTTTATTTACCGATGTTTCCTCATTGGAAGGCTGCCGACGGTCTTAGACTAACGCATTCTGACCCCCTCTACTGGGAGCTATCACCGTTCGAGTCGATCCACTCTCTCCCTCTGTCTGTCTGTCTCTCTCTCTCATTCTCTCGCACTCCCGATTCTTGGCTGCGTCTACTCTCTATCACTTCCAATCTTTGACTGATTAAATCATCATATCTTCTCCCCAAACCCTACCTAATTTAAAATGCTCTCTTCGTAAGAATCGTCAGACTCTAGAGGTCAATCTATTTAAAATTATTGTTTATGTTCTACATTCTTTTGTTTATTTAAAATCTTACCATAGATAATTTTCTATGTAAATATTTATTTTGCTAGGATAACATTCTACTTATTACAAATATTACAACGATCATAACAATCGTCGATTAACAGTACCTTCAGCGTTGTTCTGCTATATCTAACAGTCGTACCAACACTTCTTGAACTAGGCAACATTGTCATAAAGTGTCCAGAAGTTTTTAGTTTAGCACACTAACAAACCAATCAAGCTTCCCGCCTTTAACAATGTTTATTTTTTTGTGATTTCACCTTTGCAAACAACAACTGGATGGCCGACTGTCGTCTAGACGATGGAGTTTCAATCCCAGCTTGAGACAATTACTTGTCTAGCCGCACTGAAGAGGATGATACTGCGAAATAGTTTATCGCTGGATGACTATATATTTCTATAAATAGCCACACGTTTTTTAAACCCAGCAGACAAATAACGCCCGAAGACAACCGATGATTCAGTAGAAAGCGCTGGCGGAAACAATGCAAGAGCACGTAACATATGGATCCTACAGACAAACGTTTAATAATACTACAAAAAGATCAATATGTAAATTGGAAAAAATCAAAAAGAAAGTCGTTTTACAGAAACTCTCCGTACTTTTAAACATGTTTATATATAGGCACCGCCAAAACTGGGGGGGGGGGGCAGGTCAGTACTTTTTGACGGACCGTCTTTTTAAAAATCTACCAAAAATCAGGTAATTATCCGATCAATACGAAATTTTCAGCGATTATTAAGAGAAGAATGAACTTTATAACAGTGTACTTATTTTTCATAAACGATATTTTTATATATATTTTTTTTTGCTTACAACCCCCCCTTGTTTTGAAGTGGGGACAAATATGCTTAAAATAATCATCTGAAACTGAACAAAACATATTGTGTTGTTGTAAGGGACAGAATTATAGATTAAAAAAAAACAATTGTTTGCATACCTTATTTTGACGTCTGAATATCAGAACTTCGATTGTGTTTAATTATTCCGCTTTTGAGTTTTGAAGTGTGAAATTCGGTGAATATGTTAAGTAAAATAATTAATTTAAGTTAAGCAAAACAAAAAAATTTTTTTTTTAATATTTATACGAAAAAAGCCATTTTAAAATCTTTGATAAATAAATTAACAATTTTTTTTAGCGAGCCGAATAATGCATGACCATTATTAAACAGGGCATGCTTTGAAGAATCGATACAAAAAAAAAATTCGATAAATATTGTGCCCTTTGTGTTAAAAATAGCATCATTTTTTTCGATCCCGTTTGAAAACGTTTGCCGCCTTTCGACTACGGTGGACCAAACGCGCTGAAATAATTTTTTTTTATTCTGCTTTAAATTGCCCCCCCCCATTTTGGGGAGCCTGGCCCCCACACACATACACATTAAAAACCAAACTCATACAAATGGTCACCCATCTGGTACTGGCCAGCCTCAGCTTAATAATACATTGAAATTTTCGTCACTGAAAAATAAGTTTTTTTTGCCTGTTTGGTCTTCCATAGTTTTCTTCTTATCAAACGCAAACGTAAACAGTGTCGATCTAGACTCTAGATCGACGCGAAATAATTATTTACATATATGAATAAGTGGAATTATTTGAAATCCAGGTACTTATATTATAATATTTTTGCATATTCTCTTAGAAAATCATCCTAAATCTTAGACAATAAATAAATAAATTAATTATTTCAAAAATCTTTTTTTTTAAATATTTATGTACGTTTTTTGTGCAAGACAAAAAAATGTCAATTGTTAACGTTTTGGGAAAATTTAACATTTAAAATTTAATTAAAAATAGTAGAAAAAGTTTTACATTATTCTGTTTTCTATATGATAAAATTCAGGGTTTTATCTTTCTGTAAAAAAAAAGTTACTCAGAAATAATGGATTTTAATACATGTAATTTCGTTTTAAAAAAACAACAACAACTTGATTTTGCGGCCATTTTTGGCGGTGCCTATTTATATATATATATATATATATATATATATATATATATATATACTTCAGAATAGTTTTTATTTAACAATCAGTTGTTATGGAAACGTGAGAATGTAGGTTTACAAAATATTACTGGCAGTAATATTCTATAAGTTATCCCATCTAAACAGGAATTGCTCGATATGCAAGATAGAGCAAATAAATTAAATTGTAATTCAATGAATTTAAAAAAAAACTCCCATTGAAATGAAATGAAGTGGTTGAGTTTCATATCAAAGAATGACATGGAAAGTCAAAGTGAAAATAATGCATTTATAAGAAGTCATTATTTTCACTTTGACTTTCCATGTCTCACTGACTTTAGCAAATAGGGTGCATACCTTTATAACTATTTGCTAATATTTTCTCTCCTCTGATGAGATAGTAGACATCGAAACCCTATAGGATAAGGAGATTAATTTTCTAAAGCATTCTTTGTCTTGCTTAGAATAATAAAAATTCTTTTATATGAAACTCAACCACTTCATTTCATTTCAATGAGAGTTTTTTTTTTAATTCATTGAATTACAATTTAATATATATATATATATATATATATATATATATATATATATATATATATATATATATATATATATATACTAACATGGGTACCCAGCGTTGCCTGGGTCTACATGAAGTTCCGTTTGGAACACATCTGCTATACTAATCATTTTCATCATGGGCAACAAGGATACCCCCACAACAATTCCAAAAAATAAAAGAACGGATAAAAATATCGCCCAATAAAAGAAGTATGTGATACCCTCACCACCAGATATTTCGGCAGAAGGGACACAAAGAGAAGAAACTATTCTATTCTCCAGATATTGAGCACTGGAACTCCCCCCTAAAAAAGAAATAATTAAAAATAAATCATTACAAGTTTTGTTTCAATAAAAATAGCAGCGAATGCCCGTGCGACCGCAAAAAAAGACAAAATAAAATTAGCCAAGTAGGCAGAACCCCTACAAAAAATGAAGATCTACCAAAAATTAATTCCAAAAACAATTAAATGAAATTTTTCGTCATTGTAATGGCCCCTCCCCAATGTAATTTGTCGTATTTTGGGGTTCGTTTTGTTTATGAAATTGTTAGGTGAAAGTACAGAGTGGTCTCATAAAAATTAAATTATCGTTATTTTATGTTTTAAATGTAATTCCCACCCCCCAAAAAACAAATTGTATTTGTCATGCTTTCTCCCCCCTTCGATCGCCAAACTTGAAAAGATGCTAGAGGTGACATGTCTTGTTGAACGCTTGGTGGCCAAAATATGGGTGCTCATTTTACGCTAAATTAATATGGAAAAGTGATCCCTCACTCTAAAATGTAAATTTTCTTTCTTTTCAAAATTTCTTTCATATTAGTTATAAAGGCTATTTGAACGTACTAGACAAAAAATAGATCTTTATCTTTTTTAGGTGGTTCACATCATAAAAAATTTACCGATTTCGATATAGCCGTTTATAGAATAATAAAAACAAACATGAAATCTTTTCTTTAGTTTTTCGTAAGTATTTTTTTTTAATATTTAAAAAAAAAAAACAATAAAAGCCAGACATTTTTCTATCTACTCGGAATTATTTTTCAAGCTAGAAATTTATTGAGATTAGCAAATTATTTTATTAGGTGATATTTTTTATTTTTTGTTTATGTTCCCAAGGGGCAAATAACTCTAAAACAAAGATTTTAAAAAAGTCGGTGTTGGAATAATAATTCGTGGCCTAGTGGGTGATGCCCTTTTCTTTTCCCTGCAACCTCTCTCCCACAGGAGAGACGTAGCGAGCCTGTCTTTGTTTTATCGTTACTACCATGGCAGGTGCTCGTCTGAACTCCAGTCTCTGGTCTCCCCCCCTGGCCAATCTTTCACGAAAAACACCCGTCTAGCTGAAACCACTGTCAAAAATTTTCCCCACTCCTTATCTGTGCCAAAATCAAAACGTAGATTCCATCAACAAAGCTTCTTTCTTAGAACTGCACGCCTGTGGAACTCTGTTCCGGTTGCCTGTTTCCCACCTGACTACAACCTGGATATCTTCAAGTCCAATGTGAACAAATTCCTGATGAAGCGCCTCCTTAAGTAAGACACTTTATCAGATCTCCAAAACTAACTTATTGTACATACAATAACCCTTATTCCCGAGTGGCTTCCGGGCCTTGATAAGTGGTGACTACCTTGTAAAAAAAAGTGCAAGGATAGTCAAACAATTTCAATTGAAAGGCACGATTAGAATCTGAAAAAGATCTCTTGGTTTAAATGAATACATGGCATCTGATATTATGCCCTATCCTTAGCTTGAACAAACTATTAAGAAAACTGAAAAAAAGTATTGAAGATTGTTTTATACGTATTATCAATGTGGAATCCAGTTTTTCATTCTTTACGATTTTTTAAAAAATATTTTCACATATACCTTCATGGTATTGTGTTTGGTTGATCTGTAGAGAAGAAAAGTGTCGTTTTTTTTTGGCTTTGCAGAGCATGATTGAGTTTTCCAAAGGAAAGTAGAAAGGCAATAACTTAAATGTTTGATGCATTTTAATCAAGAAACCAATATCTTCAGACAGCCTGATCTGGTAGAACTAGTAATAACAGAGAGAAACATGTGACGTGTACACTAATAAAAAAGGTAAGCACGCATTTGATTTATTTGCATGCATGCATAATTTATTTGTAAAAAAATAACATCTTTTCGCATTGCTCGAGATATGCATCCATTATTAAGAGATTCTCTAGACAATGAATATTTCAGAATTTTTACCATTTATACAACAGCATTCAATAAATAAATGAATGTTATAAAACTAGAACTTTCAGGACTAAATAAATGTGTTGATTGATTTTTCCAAATAGTTTCGATTCTGTAGAAAATGTTTTTCCATATCGATACCCCAATTTGGATGATTTGAAAGAGCCTAGAACCATTCATTAGTTGAAGTTACGCCCATTTTTTGTGACCGGAACTGGATCGCATTCATATGTTAATAACAAGTTCTTCCCAGCTGTTCGCCCCCACTCTCTTCAGCAACGAAGAACCTTTTTTTCTTAACACTTGTGATCTTTTTTTTCTGTTTATCTTACTAAGCCGATCAAATATTTAAGCTCTTTCTATCCCTAACCTTCCTGGCTATGTCACAAGCTGTATCCAGTGGTTGGATAAAATTTTATGGAATCTTTCTGTGAACACTGGCGAAGCATATTTTTATCGTGGTTTATAACAGAAGTATATATATCTTGTCCTTTTCTTATCTAGTTTTAACAGCTAGTCTTTTACTTTTCCATGTTTAAGCTTAACCATATTACTTTTCATGCTCGCATTGTTCTATTGTATTATATATATATATACATATACATAAAGTGGAGGTAGAATTCATTATTAAGTTTGATTGTTGAATGTTTTTATACACTTTTCATACAATGTGACCCCCCCCCTAAAAAAATAATTAACGTGTGCGCAATCTCGAGAATCAGTTCGGAAAAGAACATTTTTTCAAATATATGTACGTTTTTTTTGTTTGTCTTTTTTTCAAATATAGTTACGTTTTTAAAATGTACTTCATTTAAATATACTTTATGTAAATATACTTTAGTTAAACATGCGCAATCTATTACGATCGTCGCCGATTTAAAAATGAATGTTTTGGCAATATCATTTCCCGGACTCGTACTTATTATATTGTTTGAAGTTAATGTTTTTAAACATATGCATGAACTGTAAAAAATGTGACACGTTCATTGTTTTCTGTAAATAAATAATTTTTAAAATATCTAAACAGTTTGGCAAAATACATAACATATTAACTTAAATAAACGTAGTTGTTTGAAATTAGCGATTAAAGAATAAAAAATCAATTGATAATAGTTTATTCATTTTTATATATTTTTATTGAAAAAAATTAAGCAAAAATATAGTTAACTATAAGATAGTTTAACAGTTTTAAAATGTTAATAGTTCACATAAGTTAAGAAAATATTAAATTAAAATAACATAAATACGAATCCAGTAGATGATATTTTCGAAACATTTATTTTTAAATCGGCGACGCTCGTAATAAATTGTGTAGGTTTAAATAAAGTATATTTAAATAAAGTATATATATAAAAAAAACGTAACTGTATTTAATGGAACAAATGTACTACTCACATACAATTTGATTTAAAGTAACAATATCTTAGTGTGTACGAAACAAATTAAGTTTACTTCATTCGTTTGTATATGTACGAACAGGTAGAATTGACGTTGCTCGGATTAAATGACGATCCAGAAATGTTCCACGCTTCTAATAACATAATTGTCATCAAAATCGGTTAAATTGCCCATTTTTCAACCGATTTATTGTCTGCACCGTGAGGATACTTCACATAGAGATTTTGTTCATAATATATTGTTCACTATATTGCGCTGTAGAGAATTTACAGTTGCTTTTATAAAACCATTTTACATAATTATTCTATATAATGGCTTGAATTAAAGTTTGAAAGGCAAAAGTTAAGTATTATGGTTCAATTTTGTTCTAAACAGAAGCATTCGTTTCAAACATTCTTTTCCTTATCAAAGAAACTACTATTCTGCTTCTGCGATGATAAAACGTCTGGAATGCAGCTGTGATGTTAGGCTGTATCAGGGTGCTAACTTTGGCTAAAATTGGACGGTCCCTTATTTAATAGGATTTTTCTTTTCGATTATCGATTTTTCATATTTACCGGGGGCATTCCGATAAAAAAAACTATCTAAGAACATTGCCAGACACATAAAGTACATTTGTGTGATGTTTTTTTTTTTTAAAATCGGCTGAGTAGTTTCGGAGTCCATGAGAAACGAAATATCACTCACAGACAAATTGATATTCATATATAAGAAGATATTTGTCATACAGTATCAAATTAATTGCTACCTTTGGGCACACTAAGTTGAAACAACTATCAGATCGAGTACAAACTCACAATGTGTCCTTGGCGTATTTAGAAGATTTCAAAAAACCCAGAAACCCTCATTTGTTTTTTAGAAAGAATCAAATGGACTAAAAGTCTTTATGGGGACCTTCTTTATATAGACTTCTATCGCAACATCCTAATAAACCTACCAGCCAAATCGATACTCCACTTTCAAATGAAATATTTATATGTAGATAATATATTATTCACGCGTGCAAGGCGGTAGGTGTTAAGCTACACAAAAGACTTAATAATGAATTTTTCTTTTATACAAATCCTTATTTATTCACACCTCTGTTTTTGTTCTTTCATTCGATATGATTTGAATTGGGTTCGATTTCAGCCGATTCAATCTCCAATCATCATCATCATCATCATCGTCATCATCATCATCCGAGTGGCTTTGTTAATAACTGTACGTCTTAATACGAAATAATTATACGTGTAAAAACAAAGTCATTCTAGTATAAAAATGAAGGAAAAAATCATGCTGACAAAAACCACGTAAACGGAAATATCTTTTTCTTTCAATTAAGTATCTTACAGAAAATTTAGACCATTAAAAATATGTAACACAAACTCCACCTACCTTCCCTCTGCTTTCGCATATCCAGCCATATAAACAGAGGAAACAAGTTTCTTTACAGAATGTTACCATTGCTTTCAATGGTTCAAATGGTTTTTTTTTTCAAAACTAAAAACAAAACAATTGCTTGACAGAAAAAGTTTTAACAAAACGACTTTTCCGACATTAGGAGTTCATCTGCGTGTGTATGTGTGTGTATTAATATGGGTTTTCTCTTTCCGTTTCCTCACAATCGTAGTTCAGACATGACCATTGTTTCTGAAACAATAGTCTTTCGAAAAAAAATCCACATAATATATAAGTAAAGAAGTTTGAAGTTTTTTTTTATTTAACGCAATTCGAAACAGCAAAGCTTTATTTCATAACAAACTATAGCCAATTAATACGAAAAACCAAACTTGATTCCTAATTTCTCTATTTTTAACGATGATCCAAACAAAATTTTTCATCATTTAATATGAAAAACACAACCATTTTTTGTGTTTTTGTTATCTATATATCTATAAAAGTGAGAATGTGTGTGAAGACAATTCTCAACCTATATACTCATCAGGTTTTTAGTCTAGATACTTGAAATTTGGTATATAAGACATTCAGATACGTGATAAACTTTTAATCCGTTTTTATCCAGACAAAATGGCTGCAAATGAGTCAAAATTGAAAATTACACGTGGGAGTCATCGGATTTTTTTCTGTTTGCTATTTCGCGAATACGCATGTGTGAATAGTTCAAATTACAGATTACTTATGTTAAGAATAATTTAGTTTAAAAACACGTTTCAAAGATCTTGCCACGCTGATCTTAAGGTCATCGTACTTAACTTACTGTCTTTAGGATTTGCTTTCGATCTCCACGCGAATATTTTTTTTACTTACAAGAAGTGAACGATTTAGAAAAAAAACATAATACTCGCATGCATATGTTTCAGTTTCTGTATTAATCTCTATATTAATATAGTAGTCCCAGAAATTCCCTCTGGACAAATCTGTCGTAGCTTTGCAACACCAGATGCCACATACAAATTCGATACATCTAGACTAATAACCACTATCTAATGTAGTTTTTGAATACAATGTTAGAAAAATTCAGTCGTGATAAAAAAATACTACATTGTATCTGACAAGCAACACTATCACAATCACAACATCTTTAGAGGAAGGTGTAACTATTATTCCGCACTAAATATTTAGTCCTTATGTTGTATATGGAAGGGAACAGACCCTAGTAATTAAAGAAAGACGTAAATAAATTTTAAAATAAAAGGAAAAAGCTAGATTCGAACCAAGTATTCAAAAGTTAAAAGTGAATACATATTGCAATCTCAGGAATTCAGTGAATTGTCCATTGTGTTTAGAAATAACTAAATAATGATACAACTAGTTATTGAACAATGTAAATTAAAGAATGTAGTTGTTTTGGCAGAAACGTGTTGGACATATGTGTATGTAAATTTATGTGTGAAAATATTCACGTGTCTGAAGCACGTTTTGACGTCACAAAGAAAGATAATTTGCAATATATAAAGTTCAGAGGGTTCTAAATCAGCCAGAGTTGAGTTGAGGGTGGAGAGACAAAGCTTGGAGTCACAGCAGTTGAGTTAGCTGAAACGTTTTGGAAGAGACCAGAAAGGGAAACATGAAAATATAACTCCGAAAGGCAATTCAATTCTTGATCATGAATCATTCAGCTGGGAGAATAAGCATCATCATGCATTTTTTAAACGTTTGTCCTCGTTGTCATCTTTCAACCTGAAAGGTAATGTGATTTTGTCTATCGTATTTGTAAAAGAACACTAATATGAAACACTCTCCTTCCATAATGTTAACTAAATCCTCTCCTTCAATACTGAATTCTCATCTCCTATGTCTTAGAAATATGAACTGTGTGTAAGTTATATAAATGTCGTTATCAGTATCCCATTCTGGTTTACGTTATATGTCGTATCCGATATACACACCCCACTGTTTAACACTTCCACTTCTACAGATTCTGTGATTACACCGAACGTAACTGGCTCATACATACATAGACTTAACATAATCTTTCCAATTTCCGCTTTATAAAAATAAAGGATCCCTCACTAAAGTCTGTCCATTCTGATTGAATGAGCTCTGATAATTCTTATATTCCAGAATCCAGTTCTTCGCTTTATAAACAAACGATTTCTAACATTAAAATATAGCGTCACTAAGAGACGTTATATTCCGCCCAGCGTACAGTTCAATTAATGCATCGGTCATTTAAGTCATATAAGATCGAAAATACAAAAGAGAGAAAATCATTAAACGAACGTGCGATAAACAGTTTTCTTGCATTCTTTTACCAAGTTTAAACCACGGGATCCACATTGTGTGTAAATGGGTTACTCCCCCAACTCTCTCTCTCTCTCTCTCTCTCTCTCTCTCTCTCTCTCTGCGCGTATTTTATTTTACAATCGTATTCATTTTAGTTCGTGTATGAGTGTGTTTGTATGCGTGTGTTCGATTCTGTTGTGTCTGAGAATGCGATAACATTTCTTCTTCTTCTTCTTCTTCTTCTTCTTCTACTTCTTCTTCTTCTTCTTAGTCTTCGATTTTTTCATTATCAGTTCAGTAGTGTTTTGTTTTCTTCTTTTTTCTTTCTTAATTGTGTCGGGTTGGAATCTTTTATTTATTTATTAAATAGTCTTTTAACCTCGAACACGCACACATATTTATTTTTTACTTTTTAAAATCTATTTTAATTTAAAAGAGTAAGTTTGGTTTTTTAGACGCTAGCCATTAATCTATTTTTACGGTATACGAAATATTCCCGACTGTGGCCTACGCCCTGTGTAATCTTTAACGTATGCACACACACACACACATTTTTTTTACTTTATAAAATAGATTTTTATTTTTACGATTTTTAGACACTATCCTTCATCCCTGACTACATACACACACACGCACATATAAACATAGACACACACATACATACACACAAATAATGACGTTATTATTTCAGAACGATCTGTCGCCATAGAATTGAATGTAATCTTAAATAAAGCAAGGATAAAATTTCAGCATTAAATGTTTTCTATTTGTTTGATTAAATACCACACCTGAATTAACTGACCAATCATTATCAAGTTTGGAGCACGGCTGCAAGAAGCAGGGGATGTCTAAATCTGATCTATAATTAGTTCCCCTGAGAAAAACGTGGAAGCCCTTTATCCTATTCTTTCATTTTAAAATAACACCTTTTTTGTTTACTTTTATGGCCCCGGGCAAGGCCGAGTAGCCCTACTAGTTTAGATATGATATTTATGCGTATTGTACGACTGTGAAACGCCAAGTGGCCTCTTATTATTTTACATATATTTTAAACTTCTTATTATTCATTTTTTCGGCGCCTAGCGCGAAGAAATGACGCATTATTTCTCAGTTCGCATTTCCTTCCTTCCTCTCTTCCTTTCTTCCTTCCTTCCTTCCTTCCTCTCTTCCTTCTTTTTAAAAAATAACTGGGCATTTTTACTTTTTTTCTTTCCTTCCTTTCACGCCCTTCTTTTTTTATTTTGAATCCCAACGTGGTGTGGTTGTATACCTCATTTCCAACAGTTTTTTCAGGTTGACGTTCCCAGGTGGATGTTTAGCTTTTTTTACAGATTTTTACAAATATCTTCCGAAATAAGATTTAGTCAGATAAATCAAATACGTAGCTTCATTTACAAATATATATCGTTCGTTACGTATTAATACAAAACACATCCCGCTTAAAAATAAAAATAAAATAACAATCAACACATATGTTTTTTGTGCGAGCGTGTGTGTGTGTTATATTTTAATATTGATGCGAATAGTCTACTAGATCTGTAGAGGGAATGTAGAGTGAGCACGACTCAGGATTGAAAGTGTGCCGAAGTTCGCTGCATATGAGGCTTTTTTACTGAGATGGTCAGTTATTGAAGACCCGTATGTGTTGACAAGTACATCCGTTGCTTGGTATGTCCTATTTCTGATTTTACTTGGTATGTGATGGTGGACTCTTTCCTCCGGTCTTAACGAAAGCTTCGAAAATATAATAACGTTGCTTTATTTCAATCACTTTCCTGTTTTTTTTTCACCCATAACGGAAGGCAAAGTAACTTTATCTTAATAATGTACATATTTTTTTATTTCTTCTTTTTAAATGGCTCGGTACGGCTTTGGAAAAGCGAGGGCGAAACCAGTCTGCTTAAAGCCCCCCTCATTTTTTCTTTTCCTTAAAAAAAAAAACAAACAGATTTTACGTATTTTACTTTTAATCATGAATAATAAAAAAAATTTCCTTCCATGATTGCAATCTATCTTTTTTTTTTACATGGAGGTCACCACTTATCAAGGCCCGGAAGCCACTCGGGGATATGGATTATTTCGTGTACAGTAATCAATGGGACAGTATCGTAGCAATCTTTATCTATCTATCTATCTATCTATCTATCTATCTATCTATCTATATATCTATATATATATATATAAATAATATTTATAATATATATCTATACATATATCACTTTCATCTATCTATCTATCTATCTATCTATCTATCTATCTATATATATATATATATATATATATACATATACATACACACACATATCTATATACACACATGAGCAAAAAAAATATGGGCCAAGCGTGAAATGAGGAAAAACTCGATTTTTCAATATTTTTCCATGAATTTTTGTTAATTTTATCTGAAAAGTTCTATTATACAGATCATTATTATCATAGCATATAATAATAAGTGGAAAAATTAATCCTAAAATGGTAAGACCACATCTTGGCAGGGATATAAAAAACCGAATTGCAGGATTAATGCAGTTCAAAATGACTACCAAGCAGATTTTTGATATTTTAAGAAAAGATGTGAAAACATCTCTTTCTGTATTGAAGGGAATTGGTCAAAGATTCGAAGTCGAACCGTTGGTAAAAGGGAAATCTGGATCTGGTCGCCCTAGAGTATCCACTTTGAGGGACGACTGCAGGCTTAAGTTAACTGTTTTGAAGGATCGAAAGAAATCATATGTTGACCATAGCAAAGAATTCAAAATAGGGACTGGAAATTCTCTTTCTAGACATACAATATCTAGACGATTGAAAGAAATGGGGGGGGGTCCTCTAAAAGGTGTGCAAAGAAGCCATTTTTATCTTAGAAGAACATCAATGATAGAAAGAGATTTTTCTTGTGTTATGACAAGAAAGATACAGACTGGTTCCGTAATGTTTTTCGATTAGATAGAATCAAGATTTTGTCTTGTTAGTGATGATCCCGATACTTCCGAATGGTGTGATCGAAGAACTGGAGAACGATTCTCACCAAGTTGCATAAAAACAACACGGGACTGGACGGATAATGGTATGGGGAACTTTTACTACAGCAGGAGTTGGGGAAATAATCAGATTTGAGAAGTCAATCAATGCAAAGGAATACATTTGAATATTAGAAACAGGACTGTTACCAAGTATCCAGAAGCTGAGAATATCCCAGAACATTATTTTTCAACATGATAATGCCCCTGCACACACTGCTAAAATCACAAAAAATGATATTCTGACAATTCAGTTGATGTGATATTTTGGCCAGGTCAAAGCCTCGATTTAAATCCAATCGAGAATATTTGGTCCATAATATCTCGTGCATTGGTTGGAAGAACTTTTGATAACAATGACAAACTGCGGGAAGCTATGGAAAGCGAAGGGAATAGTATCTCCTCCTCACAGTGTTCGACTTTGGTTGAGAGCATGTCTAAAAGGATTGATCTTTTAAATTCCATCCTAAGCATTGATTAAAGTAAATGTCTTGTTCTGTGTTATTAATCTCGTTTAAGTTTTCTTGATCAATTGTTCTTTGCTCAATATAGCTTTTAGTGCACCAAAATATTTGGCCCATTTTTTTTTGCTTATATATATATATATATATATATATATATATATATATATATATATATATATATATATATATATATATATATATATATATGATTGTTGAGCTGGATTAAATCCGACGATATGAAATAAAATGGAGGTGGAAGATACGGACTGGTTCGTCAATGACCATCCCTCTTGAAGAAGCCCGCATAAATCGGGCGAAACGTTGAGTATCCAGGTCCTTCCACGTCCATTTTATTTCATATATATATATATATATATATATATATATATATATATATATATATATATATATATATATATATTTTTAAATTAGACTGTACTCCTGTGAACAATAAAGTGAAAAGAGGAAACCCGACAGTCTTAACATCATATCATGATACTTGTATTTTAATACAGGCGCATAAAACGCAAATTATTATATTAGACATTCATTTTAACCACACATTCTGGAAGGATCCAAACATTAAAATAGTGTCCGTGAATTCTTTCGTATTTCAAAAAGAAAAAAAATTCTGTATTAACAAAATGCGCTGAAATTTTTGAAGTGGATGTCTAATAGAATTTTCCTTAAAACAAAAATAAGAAATATCAAAGAGTAGAGGTTTTGGGTTTGTTTTTTTTTTTTTTTACTGATTTTAATCGAGTACCTCGTATTTGGTCACCCATGACAACGCTCATAATAAACATTGCATGTATGATTGATTAGGCGAATAGAACAATAACTAATTAGTTTTGCATGAAAAAGTAGCAGACATATCCATAATTAATATCTTGCTAACCATCATTTAGCAACGCTTCATTATATAATTCACAACCACCTGCATAAAAATGCGGTTTCTTATACAGAACAGAAACAAACTATATATCTATCTATCTATATATTTATAAAAGTGAACGTGTCTGTCTGTCTGTCTGTGTGTCTGTGTACATTTCCCTACGCAATAACTCTGACAATTTTTAGTCTATAGACTCGAAATTTGAAATACCGAGTACTGAGATTTGGGAAAATCGATGTGACGGGTGTCAGCCAGAAATTTTGCTGTTAAGGGGTCAAATTTCAACGATTTGACCTTTAAGAACTCTACCAAACTCCTCCGACAATTTTGGGTCTAGACACTTGAAATTTTAGATATAGGTTCCTTGAACATGGATCTAACTTAATAAAGTGATTTGAGCCCGAAACTATAAATTTTAAGGGGTCATAATAGGGGTCAAAGTTTTAAAAAATTAACCATTTTTTTTGTTTTTTTGCTTTTTTTGCACAGCATACACCTCCAAACACCCGAGCAAGGGGTCAAAGTTCAACGATTTGACCTTTGAGAATTCTACCAAACTCCTCCGCCAATTGTGGGTCTAAACACTTGAAATTTTAGATATAGATTCCTTGGACATGGATATAACTTAATAACTTGATTTGAGTCCAAAACAATAAATGTTAAGGGGACATAATAGGGGTTAAAGTTTAAAAAAATTGACCGCTTTTTCTTTTTCTTTTTTTTTTTCTCAATATACACCTCCAAACACCCGGGCAACGCCGGGCTGAAATGCTAGTACATATATAAGAAACAAATAAATCTAGAGAATAATATGCTAAGCCACTTCAAGTTGGAATGTACATTATAAGGTTTAACACACTTTATATATATATATATATATATATATATATATATATATATATATATATATTTGTACATTTTAATATATATATATATATATTTTTTTATATATATATTTTTTTTTGTGCATTTTAATATACATATATATATATATATATATATATATATATATATATATATATATATATATTAAAATATACAAAAAGTCAAATAAATCTTGGTACAGTCGGTTTCAAGCCCAACATAAGGAGGACCAGTTAATGGTAATTTGTAAACAATGTTGGGCTCTCGATCGCTGACGAGAGCCTAACATTATTTACGAATTACCATTAACTGGTCCCCCTTATGTTGGGCTTGAAACCGACGGTGCCAATGTTTTTTTTCTGGCCGTCTGTACATTTAAATAAATAAATATTAAGCTCTTATATCGAAAAAGTTTTTTCTTTGTAATCGAGCACTTTATGGAATTATTTCCCCAAAACAGTAAGCACACACACACACACACACACACACACACACACACACGCACACACACACACACACACACACACACACATATATATATATATATATATAAAAGTGAACGTGTCTATGCGTCTGTGTGTCTGTGTGTCTGTCTGCCTACTGTCTGTGTGTCTGTGTACATTTCCCTACGCAATAACTCTGTCAATTTTTAGTCCACCGACTCGAAATTTGATATACTGGGTACTGAGATTTAGGAAAATCTATTTAATCGGTTTTCGGTCAGAAATTTGGCTGTTAAGGGGACAAAGTTCAACGATTTGACCTTTGAGAACTCTACCAAACTCCTCCGACAATTTTGGGTCTAGACACTTGAAATTTTAGATATAGGTTCCTTGGACATGGATCTAACTTAATAACTTGATTTGAGCCCAAAACAATAAATGTTAAGCGGTCATAATAGGGGCAAAGCTAAAAAAATTGACCGTTTTTGCTCAGCATACACCTCCAAACACCCGGTCAACGCCGGGCACCGAAATGCTAGTACTCCTATAAATTCGTTTTTCTTTTGTGTACATTGCATATTCTTTTAAAAATTCATGTTAATTAATTCCATATTAGTGTCTTCAGTTTTCTAATGAGATAATCATCTTTAGTTAACTATTACGTATAATTATATTCATGCAGATATTCTACATGATTTATACTTGCATAATATTTGCGTAAAAAGTTTATAGTAAACACAAAATTGTTTCCATATATATTTATGTATACGTATATATTTTTGTTTAACAAATTTTGCCTAGCAAACTCCTCCTAGGGTTATTGGTTTACAGACATGAAACTTTATATATAAGGTATTTGAATCCATGCAAAACTTTATATTTGTGTTTTAGCCCGGGAAAATCGGTGCAAAAGTGTGAAAATTTAAAAAAAAAATGAAATTTGCCCGGTGAAGGTCGAACGCCGCCATTACGAATGCATAACGTAGTTGCTATTGGTTCATGTTTTAATTTTTAGCCTTGTGGTAAACATTTTTTCATAGCCCAGTCATATATGGTAGAGGCAAAATTAATCGTAGGCTGAACGTTTTGGTTTCGATTCTCGGTGGTGGCGCATGAGTCTTTTTTTTTAATACTTTTTAAATCATTACTATATAGTGCATCCATCTATCTATCTATCTATCTATCTATATCTATAAAAGTGAAAATGTCTGTCTGTCTTTTCTCTATGGTAGTTAAGGGAGACTATTATACAGAAAGGTATTACTTTACATATTCACACTTTTTAATATATAAATATGCACATAACCTTATGAACAGTACATAGGGCCCGAGCAAAGCCGGGCGGAACTGCTAGTATATATATATATATATATATATATATATATATATATATATATATATATGTGTGTGTGTGTGTGTGTGTGTGTGTGTGTGTGTGTGTGTGTGTATAATTCTGAAGCAAGTTGTTATCTAAACATGTCTGATTAAACACGAATGAGATTTAATTTTTTTTTCGATTCTACGGGTAAATCTTTTTTGTTTTGATTAGCAGATTGTATATTACGCCACCAAATGGGAGTTTTTTGATCAGCGATTTCGATTGTTGTCAGGAGTGGTTGTTGTTGTATTTATTGTTCAGGCTTAGTTAAGTGTATTTATAGTAAATTTGTTTATTTAATCTATTCGTCTATGTACTGTTAATCTTAATTTATCTGTTAATTTTATTTTCTTATCTGTGTTGTATGTTGGCGAGGGGTTAGTACGAGATGTGGTAATTGAATTTATTATTATTATTATCTATATATTAATACGATAGTGTGTGTTCTTTTGTGTGTCATGCTTACATCCGGGTTGTTTAATTGTTATGAAATTCCAAACAAAAAAAAATTGGTGTCGCTGTTGAGGCAAAGCTAATAAAAATGATTTGTTCTTCTTGGCCTTTTGGCCAAGATCAAACTATAGTATCTGTTCTTCAGGTGCTACATTTCAATTTCTTCTCTCTCAGTGGAGGAGAACTCCTTTATGACTAAGACAATTTTTGTTCCTTTTCTCCACGTTAAAAAAACGACCATGGTTTCTAAATCTGTCTCGTGGGGAGGCATTGTTAATAGGTACTTTATTTAATGTAACAAAGTTTTAATATTACAAAAGTATCTGGGAAAAGTAATTTCTGATTTAATTACAAAATTTCCTGGAAATGTCTCTTCTGATTAATTATAAGAAGCCTTGGAAAATGTCCCTTCTGATTTTTTTTGTTTACTTGCCTCCGCACAAGGGCATAGTTGGACATGAGGTCGGTTAAAAATTTGGGGGGAAACCCAGCTCCCCAAAAGGGGCACTCTAGTCAGTAACAAAAATAAAACCTTTATCAGTAATGAAGGATTTCTCCCACATTAAGCAAGACCAAAAAAGGGGGGGTTAAGTCACTGGAATGCAGCGATTGATACTACACTCAGAAATTCATGTTGAAGCAATGGTTGACTAATCTCTAACCCTTTTAATGCTTTTATGTATTTATTTCGAAAAGCTGCTGAAACAATTTATGATTTAAACATTACCTTATTTCAAGTATATTTTAAACAGTTGGGTGGAGGATATGAAGTCAGTCCCCGAAATGACTGAAACTTTATGTAATGTATATTTATAACAGTGGGGTGGGGTATAGATAGTCAGTCCAGGAAAGGGCTGAAACAGTTTACTATTTAGACATTACCTTATTTCATGTATATTTTTAGCAGTGGCGTGGGGATATAAAGATAGTCCCAGAAATGGTTGAAAAAGTTTACGATTTAAACATTACTTTATTTCGTGTATATTTTTAATAGTGGGGTGGCGGACATGATTCAGTCCCGGGTTTTAATGAGATAAGTGCAAATATATACTAGCAGAAAGCGTCGCCCAGTATTGAATGAAAAAGGTGGAAAGCATATAGTAGCAGAATACTCAGTGTCGCTCGGGATCGAATGAGATAAGTGAAAGATATATACTAGCAGAATATGCGGCGTCACCTGCGATTAGATAAGTGGAACATATATACTATGAGAATACCCGGAATTGATTGATGTGTTTGTAATGAAATAACCAGCACAGGCAATAGATCAAAGTTATTATTTAAGTAGAGGGCGACATAGTGGGTTAAAGTTATGAAAATTATTGTCGAAATTAGTAACATATCCCAGAATTATGAAAAATGATGAAATATGAGTTACTTGATTGGTGTGTTTGCAACGAAATAATAAGCCCAAGCAATCTATCAAAGTTATTATTTTAGTAAGGGGGTGTTAAGGTGTGTTAAACTTATGAATAATTATTGTCGAAATTAGTAAAATATCCAAGAATTATGAAAAATGATGAAATGTGAGTTACTTGATTGGTGTGTTTATAATGAAATAATCAATAATGAAATAATCATCCCGGACAATCTATCAACGTTATTATTTTAGTAAGGGTGGAAGCTATAGGGTGTGTTTAAAATGGTTGTCAACACAAGTAACATATCCAAGAATTATGAAAAATGATGAAATGTGAGTTAACTGATTGTTGTGTTTGTAATGAAATAATCTGCCTATACAATATATCAAAGTTATTGTTTTAGTAAGATGTGCGATATGGTGAGTTTAAATGATGAAAAATTATTGTCGAAATTACTACCGTATCCAAAAATTATAAAATATGATGAAATGTGTGTTAATTAATAGTTGTGTTTTTTATGAAATTACCAGCCCATAAAATATATTATTTTTTTTATTTTAGTAAGGGTAGAGGCGATGATGTGGGTTACAATTATCATAAATTATTGTCGAACATAATAACATATTAAATAATTATGAAAAATGATGAAATGTGAGTTAATTGACCGGTGTGTTTGTAATGAAATAATCAGCACAGAAAATATATCAAAGTTATTATTTTAGTAAGGGGGCGATACAGTTTTAATAAAAGGGCTAGAATAATATGATTGTGTCTTTCTTTCATGATGAACAGAACGCCCACAGAATGCCCAGCAACAATATAGATACATAGGAAAAATGCCGCTGTGGAATTTCCATAGGTCCCGATAGTTTTTCTTCTTCTTCTTCTTATTATTATTATTATTATTTAACTGTTGAATATGGTTATATATATATATATAACCATATTCAACAATTAAATAATAATAATAAGAAGAAGAAGAAAAAGAAGAAGAAGAAGAACTATCGGGACCTGTGGAAATTCCACAGCGGCATTTTTCATATATATATATATATATATATATATATATATATATATATATATATATATATATATATATATATATATACTGTGTGTGCAAAATCAAGACTTCAAGACAAGGTATTGATGGCAACAAAAAGTGTATTTCATTTTATGTTACAATTGTTTCAATGTCCAGTTCGACAATTTCAAGCATTATATCGTTTGAAAATTTCCAAAAACCAGTATTTCTTCAGACTTTATGAATACACACTTTTGGCAATGTAGCATTTTTGAATAGAAAGAAAAATAAAAGGAGGATCCCTAACGGGAAAACATGCGAGAAACATTTACCTTGATTGTGGTTACGGAAAAGCCCAATCTAAACAATTAATCTAACAAATTCAGAACTTTAATGTTTCCTTGTTCGAAATTTTCAATTGTTCCTGATATCATTCTGACGGTATTTTTGGAGAGATCACTCCCAAGGCCCTTTAAGAGTTTTACAATTTCTATCATTTTAGCTCTGATTTGTTTTCTGGTAAAATACTTTTCCTTGAAACTTAATCTTATCTTTCTGTTTTACTAATAAACTATATTATTATTATTATTATTATTATTATTATTATTATTATTATTATTATTATTATTATTAATATTATTAGGAACCCGGGACTTCTGGAAAATCTACAACAGTGTAGTAAATAATGGGCAATCAACTATTCCGCCACTATCCAACAATCATGAGTTTGTTTGCTCAGCAACCGAGAAGGCTAACATGATTGCCAGTCGGTTTGCCTTTCAACTTCACACTGGACCCTGCTAACCACCCCCTCCCTTACTTTCCTTTGCGGACAGACGCCACACTAAGCGATCTGAAAATCACACCTTCTCAGGTGCATGCTATCATAAAAGTCTTTACACTTCAAAAGCATGTGGACCTGATCTCATCCCGGCTGTGCTATTAAAAAAGTGCTCCGCCGAGTAGCTCCAGTTCTCTTCAAACTTTTCAACAAATGCCTTAATGAATCTTGCTTTCCTGCTGCTGAAAAACTATTTCTGTGGTACCAGTTTTCAAGAATTCTGACAAAAGAACTGACCCAGTAAATTACCGCCCCATTAACCTTCTCCCACTTTTTGCCAAAATATTTGAGTCCATAATTAACCAGGCTTTAGTCCATCACCTTACAGATACTAAACTTCTGACCGACAAACAATATGAATTTAGGCCGCTCCCTTATCATGTAAGTAAGAAGACATACTAGATAAGTGAAAATGGTATTAGAATAAGGCTAGAATTGAACCCTGTAAACAAGAGTTAAAGATAATGGAGAATGGAATGTTAGAAATGAAGTCTATTGTTAATTTTATTAGAAATAGTTAAATATTGTTTATGTCGGAAAAAGAGTCGATTGTCCATTCTTTTAGAAATCTGAATATTAAATATGTCAGTTAAAAGAATGGACAATGCAAATTAAAATATATTATTTAAAAATATGTTAGAATTAGAATTGAGGATTCTTTTGTTTGCCAAAAGTGTGTTTGGACAAACATATGTAAATTCACGTGAAAATTAGTCACTTTGAAAACCACACTTCTGACGTCATAAACAAAGGAGATTTCTCAATATAAAATCCTGTAGTTAGTCAGTTGTAAGTCAAGAGTTGATGAGAGAGTTGGAGAGGAGGAGCCCCTTAGAAGCGAAGGGAGAAAAGTAGACCAATGTAACCATACAAGCGTAATTCCTGACTTCATCGACCGGCCGACAGTTGAATAAAGCTATCACCATTAATAATTTGTAACTGCTTGTCTTGTGTCGTCATTCATCACAACCAAAAAGGAAAATGCGTTTTATCATCTTGTAACGAACATTGTACATCCCTTCGAAGTATTATGTGTCCTCCCCTCCACCATCATAAGTGAAGCATCTCCACATCTCTATATGTGTATAAGAACTGTCGCGTCATATATCTCCCAGTCCGTATTAATATGAAACCTCCAAGAATGAATTAGTTTGATATAAATGTCTCTCCCTTCTCCCTCTCCTCCCACTCCTCCTCCTCCTCCACATCATCATCATCATCTGTTCTGAGTCCTCATTATTGTGTCCTCCATATGTCCCCTGCTATTAAACAATTTTTGCCAGCAGTGGGGTGGTGGCTATGCATTTGGTCACCCACATTTCTCTTGCCACTCTGAATTCGACGAACCTATCCTCTAACTGTGCTGACATCAACTACATCGGTTTCGTAAACGTTCAGCAGGCGCCTGTAAATGTTGATCGGTTCAATTTTTCTGCCTAGAGGAATTCAATGACACGTCGCTGCTTCTGATGCATGCCCATGACAGCGTTGCTTTCTTAGCGTCTGGCGTTGTCAATATCTACAACAAAGAGATGAAACTTTTATGTCACGTTCAGTCATCATAACAATGCAATTTGCAATCTCCTCTGGTCCAAGAATTAAAAAAAAATAGGACGCATTTCTTTTTTGAACGCCACGTCGTACAAACTAGGGGGTCTCCTCACCAAATATTAAACACGTGTTCATTGTACGAAATTATTATCTAAAAATCCTTACAGAAAAGGGAAGTTTTTTTAAAAGAAAATAAACCTTATCACGTGTTCTGTAATTGTTTGTGAACGAATACATTGTGAATTAAAGCAATTCTTTCCGTTTTCATTTTTTTTAAATAATAAAGTCTTCACTTTTTACAAATCACCAACTATACTAATTAGAATATTGATATTTGAAAAGTGTCTTCATCGATTCATTAAAAATTGAATAATGAAACCATGTTCATGAATTTCTCATGATGCAACTTGTAGTGCTTTCTCTCTTTTTTACGCTTTGTAATGCTTTCTTTCGTCTCGATTTTTCTCCTCCCCCTCTCTCTCTCTCTTTCTCTTTTTCATACATCTAATCTTTTAGATTGTGACAATCTCTCGTTTCTTTCTTATTCGTTTATTGTACTTTTCTGGTTCTCTTTCTTTCTTTGCAATCAGATTTAATAGAATTACAGCGCCCTTCTCAGTGATTGCATGAAGCAACGTTTATGAATGTTTGATGACAACAGAATGGAGATTCGAGGTAGGCGCGCAAAAGGGCGCCATCATGAAAAATGGGAATCCGGAAAAAAGATATTGCGCACATTCGTCGTTGGCATTTGATGAACTCACACATAAGTAAATGCGTTTTATTTCATCCATTATTTAAGTGAGAAAACACAAAATAAGGTAACACTTTTTAAAACTCTTTATTAGTATATATGTAAAGACTTATCAGAATATTTGTAAATGGAAATACATATTTTCAATAACTTATTCTGTATACACACATGCGAGGTGTTTATATATACTTATTAGTATTAATGTAAAAGGAAATATTGTAATAATATAATGACATGTTCTCTATACAATAATAACATTTTCTATATACATACATGCAAGGTGTTTATATGTGATCTCATGTCTTTTATAGTTGTTTTTATTTTGTTGTTACCGTTTAATCTAGTGGTTACTATACAATGATTCTTTCCATGAAGAAAGAGGACACAAAGAGACGTTCGCTGAGAGTTTTCTTCAGGGTTTTATTTTGTAGAGAATTGACTCCGGAGAGAGCGGCTGATGTCTTGACAAAATATTTTATTATTAGTTAATATATTTAAAATGAGAGATGTACGGATAAAAAACATCAATATAATATATCGAAACTTAAGATTATAAAGTTTTTTTTTACATTATTATTTATGAAATCGGGTAATTTTCTTTAAAACAGCTTACGTTTTTTTTTTTTATCTCTCTTTCATTTCTTACCAATACAATTCAAATGAAATAGTTTTGCGAATACCTTTCATATTTCGCGTTTGGATCTAATTAATCTTAATAAGTTTATCAAATTTGATATGTCGATAATCTGGTAGTATTTTATTGACAAATCAAGTTTTCTTTGATGTACGAAACTGTTTACAGTGGTTATATCTTGTAAGAAAAACAAGAAAAGGTATTAATAACCAACTCGTGGGATCTGTGGAAATTCCACATGGGACTCATTCATATATAAGATATTGATGTTGACATTCTGTAGATATTCAGCGTAAATAGCTCTTTTGTTAACACTACAAAAATATTTATCAAGGTAAGCAGGGACGTCCGGCATAGCCCGGTCGTAAAATACATTTAAATATGATATTTTAATTTATGCAGATTTCGCATATATTATTATAGAATCAATTTTCTATCGATTTTTATATATAAAGTTGTGATTTCAAAAATAAAAAAATATATATTCACATCACTTGGGTGTATTAGCTTAAATAGCAACCGAAACAAAAACTTATAAAGAAGAAAAATGTGTGCATATATATATATATATATATATATATATATATATATATATATATATATATATATATATATATATATATATATTGTAATCACCTTTTTCTTCATTATATTCCCTCTGCTTCAATTTTTGTTATCAAGTAAGATCTTTGACTTACTTGCAGTTTCATCAAATACTTTTGTATGCAAAATCCGATCCCGCATTTTGCTAATTGCTACCCTCTGATTAAAAGAAAAGTATTTCTTCGAAACTCCGCGGATTAAGGACTATCCACTTATCAAGTGTTTCTTTTTCGGATTAAATATGTTTTTAACTGTTTTTCAAAGTGTTTTTTAACATGCTTTATTAACTATTTGCTCTTATATATATATACTAGCATGGGTGCCCGGAGTTTGGAGTTGTATGCTGATAAAAAAAACGTCTTTTTTTTTTAAACTTTGTCCCCTATTATGACCCCTTAACATTTATTGTTTGGGGCTCAAATCCAGTTATTAAATTAGATCCATGTCCACGGAACCTATATATAAAATTTCACGTGTTTAGACTCCAAATTGTAGGAAGAGTTTGGTAGAGTTCTCAAATGTCAAATCGTAGAACTTTGACCTCTTAATCGGAGGTGTATGCTGTGCAAAAAAAGCAAAAAAACAAAAAAAATGGTTAATTTTTTAAAACTTTGACCCCTATTATGACCCCTTAAAATTTATAGTTTCGGGCTCAAATCACTTTATTAAATTAGATCCAGGTTCAAGGAACCTATATCTAAAATTTCAAGTGTCTAGACCCAAAATTGTCGGAGGAATTTGGTAGAGTTCTTAAAGGTCAAATCGTTGAAATTTGACCCCTTAACAGCAAAATTTCTGGCTGACACCCGTCACATCGATTTTCCCAAATCTCAGTACCCGGTATTTCAAATTTCGAGTCTATAGACTAAAAAATGACAGAGTTATTGCGTAGGGAAATGTACACAGACACACAGACAGACAGACAGACAGACAGACACGTTCACTTTTATATATATATATATATATATATATATATATACATATATAATTTACATATATAAGTTGTGTATATAACTTAAGTTCGTTCAATTTCAATTCTTATCTCTAAAATTCAGAATCACAATATATATATATATATATATGTATATATATATATATATATATATATATATACAGACGCTCTATGAATCTTAATGCACAACAATAAACACACACATCTACTTTACATATAAGTCTGAAGTTAGCAAGTAAATCTACGCTACTTGAATTTTCATGAAAAATAGAGCATTATATTTGGTTCCTTTTTCTCCAACTCCTTCAAAATATAAACCAAATATTTATATTGAATATCAATAGAAAAAAGCAATTATACCTAGTATATCAAAAAGAATTTCCAAATTATCCCAAAATATAAAGGCGAAATAAAATATATTAAAAATGTAAACAAAGCATCAGAGGAAGGGAAAACATCAAAACCTAAACCGTCACATGTTATTTCATATAATATAGTAATGGGTAAATCCAATTATACAAATAGTTAGAAAAATATTAATGAGAATAAAAATAATGTTATGGATAATATCAGTAAGTCCCAAATATGCAACGGTAATACCATTAAAAAGAAAAATAGACGTAGAAATTGTGTTTGGTTCAATCCTCCTTAGAATGCATACATAAAAATCATTTACCAAAACAATATTTCATATTATCGATAAAAATTTCCCTACTGGAAATAATCTATGTAAAATTATAAACCGGAATAATGTTAACTTAGCTTTTTCGACGTCGACTAATTTAGTTAAAACTATTATAACAATGCAAAAATAAACAAAGAGACAAAAAGTAGGAGGATTATTAAATAATCAAAACATTGAGGTGAATACACTTTGCAATTGTAGGAATATTGTCGAATGCCCATTGGAAGATAAATGTCTCATTTCTAATGAATAATAATTTCAATTTCCTATGCGGACAGACGCCACGCTAGACGATCTGAAAATCACCCCTGCTTAGGTGCATGCTATCATAAAAAACCTTGACACTTTAAAAGCATGTGGATCCGATCTCATCCCAGCTGTGCTATTAAAAAAGTGCTCAGCCGAAGTAGCTTCAGTTCTCTCCAAACTCTACAACAAATGCCTTAATGAATCTTGCTTTCCGGGCTGTTGGAAAACTTCTTCTGTGGTACCAGTATTCAAGAATTCTGGCGAAAGAACTGACCCATTAAATTATCGCCCTATTAGCCTCCTCCCACTTTTTGCCAAAATATTTGAGACCTTAATTAACCATGCTCTAGTCCAGCACCTTACAGATGCTAAACTTCTGACTGACCAACAATATGGATTTAGACAAGCCCGTTCCACAGCAGACATCTTCACTGTAATCTCTGTACGCATATATCATTCACTAGACAAAGCGGGAGAGGGCAGAGCGGTAGCTCTAGATATATCTAAGGCTTTTGACAGGGTATGGCATGAGGGTCTTCTCAGGAAGATTAGATCATACGGTATCACTGGTAGAATACTTAACATAATTAAATCCTTCTTAGATAAGAGAAAAATCCAGGTTGTCCTCGACGGTCGTACATCTAAACAATATGATATAAATGCGGGAATGCCCCAGGGATCTATCCTTGGACCTCTACTGTTCCTGATATTAATAAATGACCTCCCCGACAAGATTGCCTCTGAGATGGGTATATATGCCGATGACACCACACTCTATAGAAGGCACGACAGGAAAACAAATGAACATATATCTAAAGTAATGGCAGAAACACTAGAGGATGACCTCCAATCAGTAGTGGAATGGGGACAAAAATGGATGGTCACGTTCAATGCCGCCAAGACTAAACTGGTTTCATTCAATAATTATAAGAAAACTTCTTTACCACCTATAGCAATGGCCAACGACTCTTTATCTGAGAGTACGTCTTTCAAGCTCCTTGGCCTAACGTTCACAGGAAACATGAGTTGGAACAATTACATCGAGGGCATTGCCAGGGCCGCTGCAAGGAAGGTGGGCTCTCTCTACCGTGCTAGAAAACTTCTAACACCCGAAAGTATCCTGTACCTCTGTAAGGCCACCATTCGCCCATATATGGAGTATTGCTGCCATATTTGGGTTGGTGCATCGGCTACTAGTCTCTCGTTCCTTGACAGGGTTCAAAAGAGAGTCGCAAATCTGATAGGCCCTAAACTGGCATCTACGCTTCAGCCTCTGTCCCATCGACGAAACGTTGCATCACTCTGCCTGTTCTACAAGTATTTTAATGGTGAATGCTCTGATGAACTGCAAGCACTTGTGCCCCCACGACGTGAACACCCTCGACAGACCCGACCAGCTGCAAAATCCCACCCCACACTGTAGAGATCCCTAGATGTAAAAGATCTTTCTACTCCAGTAGTTTCTTCCCCAGAACCGCTAGACTTTGGAATTCGATTTCATGTCACTGCTTCCCCAACAGTACTGACATGCAGAAGTTCAAGTGCAACGTGAACCAACATCTCGCTGCCCAAATCCCTACATAGTACCCCAGTAGTTGTTTCGCCTGATAGTAGCCCCCTACACCAAAGTGGCAATGTGCCTTGTTTTGGGGTGAAAATGTATAAGCATCCTTCAAAATACTACATGTTGACAATAAGAAGAAAACAACATGATTAGCAAATTGGATTATGGGATTAAGGAAAAACAAAATTGAATACAAATTGAAATGGTCGATATTGGGTAGTACCAGTAAATACTCACCAAACAAGTCGGGCGGATGTAACCTTTGCAAACTCGAATCGTATCATATAATGATATCTAAAGAAAACCTTCTTAACAAACGTCAGGAAGTACTTCAAAACTGTTTACATAAATCAAAATATGCATTATCGCGATTAAAACCGGTAAGTAAAATTATTAAATAGAAATTTAATAACGTACAAGCACAGTTAATTTTGATTTATTGAGAGTAAAATGTAAATAAAGTTAAGAATAAAAATGAAAATAATAAATTTAAAGTAATAATAAAGGTTAGGTAAAGAATTAAATTTAAATTAAATAAACAATGATTTTAAAAATAATTTAAACAGTAAATAAAAAGAGAAGGATATGAATGTTTAGTACAATTTCAAAATATCATGATGGGATATAATATAAATAGCATTAAATTCTATAATAGTAATTTATAAGTGGTTTAATTAGATGTAATAAGCAACCAGTGGACTTAAATAAAACACTATTTGGAAAATAGATTGGAAAAAATATATGTATATATATATATATATATATATATATGTGTGTGTGTGTGTGTGTGTATGGATATATTTGTGTATATATTTGTGTATATATATAATAGCATAATTTTAAGTATTTTTCATATGACGATAAATAATTTAATAAATATAAATAATAATAAAAATAAACAGAATAAATAAAATAATGAATTTAGATATTGATGCCATATAGGATGGCCAAATATATCCAAGTTAATAGTTTACATGAATAATGAAGGTAAGTATGTTAATATATTACATATAATATTATAATTTTACTGGGGTGTGATAAAAAAGAGCGTACATCTATATGATACAATTAGAAGTGGAAGAAGAATTAAATAGTAAATTAGTATAGGGAATAGAAATGGATCATAATATTATTACTTAGTTTAATAGTAATGTTTATAGATGGTAAAATTGAGTTTGTTAAGTAAGGTAATTTATGGATTAGAAAAAATAAATGGTAATAATCATAATATTAAAAATGTATTTATAGTAATCAAACTCCAAATATTGATCTAAAAATAAAATGTATATGATGCAACAAGTGATTATTAATTGATTGATAAATCGTTTCAAATGTATGAGCCAAATGGTTTACTTTTTAGGATGAATGTAAAAATCAATGTTATAGTTATAATAAAATGTATCTATTGTAAATCTATTAAGATGAATTATTTATTTTTTAATATATATACTCATTAAATTAATCTTTATGAATTCATTTCGGAATTTTTAGTTAAATTTAATTAAAAAATAAATAAATGAATAATAAATAAAAATAAAATTTAATTAAAGTATATAGGAGAGAGGGTTAAAGTATAAGGAAAACCTGGGTTGGATATGGTCTATAATTTTTAGGTCTAAACAATATTTACAAATCTTATTAACTTGAATTAAAATTAGAATTAGCTTGAAATTAAATATACATTTATTTAATTATAATTAAAATAACATGTTATCAGATGAAGAAACTCTAAAAGATACTTATTAGAGAATTAGGATATATAAAATGATAAGCACAAATTATACTTACAAGTTCGAAAAATATTTATTAAAACTAGATTGTCGTATGTAGAATTGAGTAAAGTTTGTTAAATGGAAAAATTAAAAATATTATTTCAATATAAATAATAATGATGGTGCTGATATTGATAATAATATGAATAAATATATAAATGAAAAAAAAATTAAAGTAAATGTAAGTAACTAATTAATTTACAATTCAACATTAGCAGATATGAAGTATAAATTAATAACTAATTATCGATTAAAATCGTATGTAATACTAACATTTTGTATTGGAAGAATTAGTGAATTAACTTATAAGATAAATCGATTCAATTTTTAAGAAATAATATTGAGTGAAAGACATTTAAACTATAATAAAATTACTTATTAGTTGAATATGGATGTCTATGTGCTGTGGAAATAAATAAATTAATAAATATATGTAAAGTTAATTTCGTTAGATTTGTTCCAAGGGAGGTAACTCTGTCTCACTTTATTAGGTAAATTTAATTATTGACAATGACGATATAAAGGATTTTTCAGATAATTTTTAAACTTAACAAAACGTAAGTATAGTTTTTGAATTGTATGATTTTAAAAATTAAAATTGTAAGGATTGATAAGTTTGATTGTAATAGCTAATAGATTTGAATTATGTATGATTTTCAATTCGGATCAATTGTTTAGTTATGATAACTGACCGAAATGATCAATCGTTTTTTAGCTTTAGTTTCGTATATACAAACATGTATAAAAGTTTATAATTTGTTGATAATATTTTCATAAGTATGTATACACAACTTAGAATTAATAAATTTGCTAATTATAAAATAAAACATTTTGGTGGAATATTCATAAATTAATTAAAATTGTTAGTACGAATAGTTGGGTTTAATAACTTTGTTTGATAAAAATTCAATATGGCGTAATGGAAAAATATAACGGTATCTGCAGCTTCTCTTCCAATTTTCGGATTTTCACCATGTTAAATCACGTTTTAATTCCTTTTGATGGATTGAGTGTTGCTATTTCTTCTGATGAGTTAAGGGCATAATAGATTAACTGATTGATATAATAATAAAGTGATTGATTTAGCGTCACGAAACAGATACTGTCAAGAATTGTATAAGTCAACTGAATTAAAGGAATAAATTATAACATGGTCAACATCATGAATACTGGAATATAACTTTTTGTTATTTATTCTCTATATTGCTCTGTAATTACATTGAGCTTCTTAAATAAGGATTGATAAATGATAAGAAAATATATTTCTACACACACACACACACACACACACACACACACACACATATATATATATATATATATATATATATATATATATATTGGATGGTTATGTACCTAGGCACTTCAAAATGTTATTACTATTTTTAAAATTTACATTGTTTATTTTTGGCTATTTAGTTTTTATATATAGTGCTTCCAGTATTTTAATCTTTTCACGTTTGAATCCATACTTTCTTAACTGAGAATATGGGCAGCCATGTTGTTTTAGGTGTTTGAATTGTGTCGGAAAGGTGTAGGGTCAATCCTCTCTATATGTTTTAATGCAAAATTATAAATTATTAGTAAAAATAACAAACTGTAAATTCTGTACTACCTAGTAAACCACACCTTCACAACGATTGGTTTTAGCCACGTTCTTAATACGTTAAATAAATTTTTTGTACACCCGAGACGCTTAACTAGTTCAAGAAATTTAAATATAATTGAAACTGAAGCATATAAAAACATCTAGATTTTAAATGAACAATAATCACATCTGCCTGAAAACGACTGTTGAAACTCACTCGAAATAAGTCGTTAATAAGGGTATACATAAATTTGTTGGTAAATGAGAATTCCTTATACCATGATATTTCGAAGCCTAATGCTTCTCTTCGAAAGAGGAGAGAAAATACTAAGTAACATAATAAACATGAGACGTCTAATGATAGTTACATTAGGAGCAAAATAAATTATGGAAGCTATTTAGGGGAACTATATTGATCTCTGTGATATAGGAGGGGTGTAGTTTGTAATATATAATGTAAGTAGGTATATAGCATATCTGTCATAGTGGGTTTAATGTATATGGACAGTATCTCTAGTAAAATATAAGTATGTTACTTAAAAGAGTTTCTTATTTACCTGAGATATTTTTATTGAATTAATAAAACTCTAACGTTACATCCAAAAATATCCCCCCCTAATAAATAGCATTCTTGATATAAAAAATGTCGATAACTATCCCCCTCCCCTAACAAAAAAGACCCAAATATAAGGTCCATCACCTCCCTCGTACATTAACCTCTAGTGCACTCTCTTAAATCACTCCTCCTCAGCGTTTTATGACTTTTTCTTATTGGATACGTCGATCTGTATACAACTTAGGTTTATTCCTGTATATAACTATACTTTCACTTATATCGTTTTTTGCATACGCAAAAGAAACACAGGAAATACCTTTTTTGCACAGGAATCACCACATTATCAATGCCAAGAGGCCAGTCAAGGACAAGGGTTAAAGAGTGTACAATAGAAATTGGAAAATATAGTAATCATTAGTAATGAAAATTCAGTAAATTTATTACCTTATATGGAACGGCTCATCAAGAACTTGTTTACGTTAGACTTGAAGACAACCATATTGTAGTCAGCTGGAAAGCAGGAAAACGGAAGACAATTCCACAGGCGTGCAGTTCTCAGAAAGAAGCTTTGTTCATGGAATCTACGTTTAGGTTTAGGCACAGATAAAGAGTGGGGGTTTATTGATAGTGTTTTCAGCTAGACGAGTGTTTCTTGTGAAAGTTTGGCGAGGGGGGACCATAGACTGAAACTCAACACTTTCCATGAAAATAACAATACATCAGAGACAAGCTCGCAACATCTCTTCTGTGAGATAGAGGTTGCAGGGAAGAGAAAATGACATCCCCTACGAGGCTACAAAGTCTATTTTGAACTCTATCAAGGAAGGACAAGTTCTTTCTAGCTGCTCCTGCCCAGATATGGCAACACTATTCCATCCTTGGACGTACCTAGCTCTTATATAGATAGAGAATTGCATCAGCAGTGAGATATCTACTGGATCCATAGAAAGATCCCACCATTTTTCCAGCGGCCCTGGCAATAGATTTGATGCACGTGTTCCATTTAAGATCAGGAGTAATTGTCAAGCCCAGAAGCTTGTCAAAGCTTGAGGCCCCCTGAAGACGAGAGTCTTTCATTTCAATTCGTGCCAGATGTGGATCAAGGAAACCTATTTTTCACTTTGAGAATGAGAAATACAGAAACATTAAACTACACCCTGGAATTAATAGCCGTTCCAAATTATTTGTCTTTCTAAAAAGAGACATAATGTTTTTCCTTATAATTTCGTCCAAGCTCAAATATTCAAAAATTGCATTTTTCCTACAACCAGCAGTAACAAGCTTCTTTCAACCACTTGCAAAAGAACTTATATTGGTTTATCTGTCTTTTTTTTATACATTGCTAATCAAAAATTTAAGACCACTTAAAAATCTTTTAAAAAAAAACTTTTCTTAAGGATAGATTTTAAACTCTTCCGACTTAAGGTTACCAATACTACAATCTAATGGTTATGGAAACAAAAAGCTACATTCCAAAGATTCATTTTAAAAAATTTACGTTTTTATTAAATTAGGCTTTTTACACATGATCAAAATTATAAGATCAGAAACAAAAATTCTATTAAATTGTACAAAAAGTGTATGAAAAGTGTATGAAAACATTCAACAATCAAACTTAATACTGAGTTCTACCTCCACTGTTTTTGATGACTTCAAAAATTCTTTCGGGCTGAAAGAAATAAGGGTTTCCATTAAGGTGGAGGGGATCCTGATCCAGTTTCTGAAGATGGCTTCACGAAGTTCATTTTTTGTTGAATATTGTTTGCCATTTCGATGAATCTCTCTTGTCATCCTTCTCCAAACATTTATCATTTGGTTCAAGTCCGATGAACATGCAGCATGTCCCCAGAGATGGACTCCATTTTCTTCTAGAAAGCTCAATGTCCGTCTTGCAGTGTGGATTGCAGCATTATCCTGTTGGAATAACCATCCATCCCCACACAAACGATGACCCTCCATCATCAAAGATGCTTTTGTAATATGCTAACATAACCAGCCGCTGTCTGACAACCCTGCACCACCTGGAGCTCCATCGTCCCTCTGTAAGAAAAGGCACCCCTTAGCATTACGGACCCTTCCCCACTCTGACGTGTGGAAAAGATTTCAAGGGACATGTTTTTGTCATGCCAATATCGCTAGAAGCCATCATCACTATCTAAATTGAATTTTTCTCATCAGAAAACGGGACTTTCTTTCACTTCTCAACGTCCCACGTTTGGTATTCACGACCAAATTTTTAGCGGTCCGCTTTGTGACGTCATTAAAAAATATATAACAAATAAATCTTATCAAAAGCATACAGTGTTTACCGATGTATTCGAAAATTCAAAATAGCGTCCGACACTCTCTTTAACACGGTAAGTTCAGGTAAAGATGTTATAAATAATAAACTAGACAACATACTGTTAGAAATTCGCTCATTATATGTTACCGTGACGTAACTTGACATATATTCGGTGTTTTTTTAATAGTATTTTGTCTAGTTTATTATTTATAACACCTTTTCCCAAACTTACTATGTTAAAGAGAGTGTCGGGCGCCATTTTGAATTTTCCAATACATCGGTAAACACTGCATGTTTTTCGAGCTGAATAAATATGTTACATTGAATAAAAACAAAAAAAATGTATCCAGTTAGGTAGAAAAGTAACTTATCTTGCCTTTGATAATATTTGTTTGTTATATATTTGTTTTTTGACAACTTTTTCGAATCTATGTGTACAGTAATACAAACCCTATATATATATATATATATATATATATAATATATATATATATATATATATTCAGATGTGTTCAAAAGTCAAAACTAATGAAGACAACGAGGTTATTAAATAGTTCTCAATAAAAAGAGCGGAATATTTCTTTTATTAGGGGTAAACAGTTACATATGGTCGCTGCAAATAGCCATCTGTTTCAGTCAAAGAGACTTCATCAGGCGACCTGGAACCTCACGACGCAAAAGAAAAAAAATGTAACTTTTTACCCCTAATAAAAGATATATATATATATATATATATATATATATATATATATATATAAGTGAACGTGTCTGCGTGTGTCTGTGTGTCTGTGTGTGTACATTTCCCTACGCAATAACTCTCTCAATTTTTAGTCTACAGACTCGAAATTGTAGTATTAGTAACCTTAAGTGTGAAGAGTTTAAAACAGATTTTTAAGTGGTCTTAAATTTTTGATATAATGAAATGTATTTCGTTACATGTTTTGCATTCAACCAGGACTTGATTTCTACAATATGATAACTTATTTATTGAACTTTCATTCTTCTATATATTGTTTATTTTTTTATTTTTCTGTTTTTATATTATTTTTCTTTCTATATATCTTTTTATTTATTTTTAGTTTTTTATTTCTTTCACTTGACTCTTTATATTCTTATATATTTGTGTTTTATTTATTCATTTATTCCCCTACTAGCATGGGTGCCCGGCGTTGCCCGGGTGTTTGGAGGTGTATGTTTAACAAAAAAAAACAAAAAAAAAAAAACGGTCATTTTTTAAAAATTTGACCCCTATTATGACCCTTTATCATTTATTGTTTTGGGCTCAAAGTTATTAAGTTAGATCCATGTCCAAGGAACCTATATCTAAAATTTCAAGAGTGTAGACACAAAATTGTCGGAGGAGTTTGGTAGAGTTCTCAAAGGTCAAATCGTTAAACCTTGTCCCCTTAACAGGGAAATTTCTGGCCGAAAACTGATTACACAGATTTTCTCAAATCTCCGTACCCCGTATATCAAATATCGAGTCAGTAGACTAAAAATTGAGAGAGTTATTGCGTAGTGAAATGTACACACACAGACACGTTCACTTGTGTATATATATATTGTGTGTGAGTGTATGCTATACATGGGGAAAGAAAGTCTTTAAAAAGAACCCTAAAGAAGCCATAAAAACCTTCACCATATGGACTAAAAAACACTCTTTGAAACTAACTTTGACCGGTCACAGTGAAACACTTACAGTTGGAGACAGAATGTCTAAACACTGAACACACGCATCGCACCACTATGAAAAACATATTTAATATCAGCGGAGGCATATCCACAAACTCCCATTTTAAAGAAAAACTTTTTACGAAAATATCTGAAGAGAGCACACCCTAAGCTCGAAACGCGTTATAAAAATATTTTAAAATAAAAATATGAAAACCTTTAAAAAAAACCCACAATTGTTGATGGCTACACTCTTTTAAATATACATTTTTTCTCTCGTTGGAACTACACAACCATCACTTTAAATATATATATATATATATATATATATATATATATATATATATATATATATATATATATAATTATTTTTTTTGCTATAATAATTAAATACCTACAGACACTAGTGTTTCATCCTTTCGGGATTCTTCAGTGCAGGGTGACACGATTACTACCAGTCGAACGATTCGAACCCCGCGACACGAGACATCTTTGGCTCGATTAGCGGAGGCCGTATCCATTCGGCTACCATTTACCGTGTGAAATAGCGTTGAATTTTAAACATTTTTATTTAAATGTTCATTACGTCAGACAGACAGTGATCAAATCGTTATACGATTATCTACGCATAAGAGCTTAATTGACCGACTTTTAATTCAACTGAAAGTGCTCAACGATAAGAAACGAATTTCTTAAAGGGGCTGTCATAATTATTTTTTTTACTATAATAATTAAATACCTACAGACACTATATATATATATATATTCTTTTTCATTTTTTATTCTCCAATATTTAATAAGTTCGTATCTCTTAGAACTATCCTTACTTAATATCTTGTAGAACGTACCTCGCATAATTCATCCCCTCACATTAATTATCATGCTATTACTCCTAATAACATATCTCTTTTAAGTGTTGTTATAGTCTAATGCACTTGCTGAAAAAAATCCGACATAGCATAAACCCCTATCTTCATAGCTACAACACATCTGCTCAACTGGTTAAATAAGAAACTTTTTTAAAGTAACTTACCCTATATACACCCCGAGAGTTTAAACACTCATACCATCCACATGTATTAAACCCACTATGTCAGATATACTACCTTCATTATACATTACTAACTACACACCTTTTTTTATCACAGAGATCAATACAGTTTCCCCCAACTGCCTCAATGTAACTATCGCTTCCTATTATATTAGATAGAATCTTCTCTACTCTTCTGATGAGAAGCATTAGGCTCCGAAATACCATGATATAAAGGGTTCCCACTTACCAAACCCACCTAATTTATACGTACAGTTTCTTGAATAAATATATATATATATTTATTACTATACAGTTTTTATATCTTCATTTTCTCTCTTTATTGGCTTCTATATAAGCTCCAAAACAATTTGCTGAGCTTTGAATTATCCTGATAAGTTTCCTCTTAAAGAATAGATTTTATTCTCTTCCTTTAACACCCCAGTTATATATATATATATATATATATATATATATATATAGAGAGAGAGAGAGAGAGAGAGAACGAGAAAAAGAGAGAAATAAAAAGGAACAAACCGTATTATGTGTTCATCAACGTTTCGTCTTTATTTCGAGACTTCCTCTGGACGAAATAAAGATGAAACGTTGATAAACACATAATACGGTTTGTTCCTTTTTATTTCTCTATTTTGTCGGAATACTATTTCCATTATTTTCATATATATATATATATATATATATATATATATATATATATATATATATATATATATATATATACATAAAAATAAATGATAACAAATTCTTGGTTTCATACTATACTTCAGTTTCACGGCATTAATAGTCTTGGAAGTAGCTTTACTACAGAAATATGTAAAATTTCTACATACTGATGCAGCTGAAGAATCATAGAACATTGATGGAATTCCAAATGGCAACCAGTTTATCTGAGATATTTCTTTTATAGGAGGTACGAATGCAATAAGTTCATTGGTGATTTATTCCCAGAAATAGTTAGGCAACATATCATGAACTATATTTCTAGATTGATTAAAAAGTAAACATTTAGATAAGAACATTTACAAATTTGAAATTGAAACATTTAGATAAGAACATTTCCAAAACGTATATATATATATATATATATATATATATATATATATATATGATAATTGCAACGTCTTGTCAGACGAGTGCCACTCCCTCAGACATTTAAAATCCATGAGCCCAAATGCCTGAGGAAGTATCTATACAAATATGATGTTACAGAGTCTTAGCTTTGTACGACAGCTAAGTCTCTCTCTCGGTTCAAAATGCTGAGATCCAGCAACAAGCAATATATATATATGTATATATATGTATATATATATATATATATATATATATATATATATGTATATAAAACTTCTTAATTTAATAATTTAGATTATAGGATTTCAAAACATATAAGTATATGGACATATACATATATATATATATATATATATATATAGAGAGAGAGAGAGAGAGATATCTAAGTATATATATATATGAATATATATATACATATATATGTGTGTGTGTGTGTGTATACATATATATGATACGTATATATGCATATAATACATAACACAATAATTTGCAACACTCTAAACAAACTAAAAATTCAAACCATACAAACCACATTACAAACTTTAAAACAAACATTAAAACAAGAGAACATCTCCAAAACAAACGAATTTCTAATGCAGGTATATACACTGTTCCTTGCAAAAATTGCCACCGTTTATGTTGGTGAAACCAAACATAGATAAGAAAAAACAAGCTCAATGAACATAAAAAAGCAATCAGACATAGCAATTGTCTGAATGCATTATTCTCTCAGTCATTGCAGCATAATAATTCTTTTGACTTTAAACAAGCAACAATAATTAAATTTATTTCAAATAAACCGCGACAGAAACTTCTTGAATAAGCGCCTATCGCAAATGTCAACACACTTGAACAGCGTGGAGGTTTTTATAATTATTGTCATACATAAGCTAACTCATATTAAAAGGACATACTTTTATTTAAACATATTTTAATACATATAATCAGTCAATAAATTACATAACAAAATACATTCATTTTATTTCAGTTACGCATCCGAATTTGAATTATAACGGACATATTTGTTCCCAAAAGAATATGAATTGCATCATATCCTTCTAAATAAATTAACGGCTATATGATGTTATAAAAAATCTTACTCTCTTTCACAACGCTATGCTCCACTTTTTTTTAGTTTCCAACGACTTCTTTTGTTTCGGAAATAGAACAAAGTCATTCATTCATTAGATCAAAAATATGTTTTCAAATATTGTACTGGCATCTTATTTTCTTAATTTCATCTATCATGAAGAAGTCTTACAATAAAGACGAAAGGTTGATGTACATATGACTTGGTTTGTTCTCTTTTTTATCTCTCTATATGTATATATGCATATACACATAAATATATACACACATATATGTGCACATATATATGTATATATGTATACACGTATATATATATATATATATATATATATATATATATATATATATATATATATATATATATATATACACGTCTGTTTATTCTATGTGCTGTGTATTTCGGATTGTTTTACTCTTTTATACATGTTGAATTCACCTATTCGTAACAACCATCATCATCGTCATCATGAATGCTCCTTCATGTATATTCTACACGTATGGGTATGTGTACGTGTGTGTGCATATGTACGTACATGCGTGTATGTATGCATGTATGTGTGTATGTGCATGTTGTCATGTGTGTTTGTGTGTGTTCTTGCGTATGTATTTTGCGTGCATCTGTTTATAAGCATGTATATGTTTATTTTGATGTGTGTGGGGGGGTGTAGAGGACTCACAAAAGCCTTGTTAAGGCAACCTCTGTGTGTGAAGCAAATCTCTGATTAAAAAAAAAACATAAATCGGGAGACCAGTACCCGTATTGAGCTGGTCTGCAGTTTGACTTGTTGCTGCTATCTTGCTCATGCTTGTTGCTGGATCTCAACATTTTGAACCGAGAGAGAGACTTAGCTGTCGTACAAAACTAAGACTCTGTAACATCATCTTTGTATAGATACTTCCTCGGGCATTTGTCTATAAAAAAATGTCCGTGGCGATGGAAAAATTGTCACGCGTATAGCCCTGAAATGCTGGAAGCATGTAATAATTGATTTGCCATCATTCTATATATTCATATGTGTATGTATATATGTATGTTAATATATGTACTAGTGTATGTATGTGTATGTATACCTATTTGTATATGTATGTATATATGTATGTGTGTATATATTTTTATTTATTTATTGTGTATATATGTTTATGTGTGTTTGCATGTATATACGTATATATGTGTGTATGTGTATGTATGTATATGTACATGTATTCATGCATATATATGTATGCGTATAGGTGCATATATATGTATGTGTAGGTATATGTAGGTAACTTTATGTGTATGTATATGTGCATACATGTGTTCTATATATATATGTGAATATGTATGTATATGTGTGTATGTATTTGTATACGTTTGTATATATGTGCATGCATATGTATGTATATGTGTGTGCATGTGTGTATGTATATGTTTGTATGTATGTGTTGTATGTATTGTGTATGTATGTATGTATGTATGTGTGGATGGATATGTGCATGTGTGTATGTTTATGGTATGTATGTGGATGTATGTGTGTATATGTATATATATATATATATATATGTATGTATGCCAAGGACCGTGTGAATTCGCTGAACGACTTAAAAAAAAGTCATCTTCGGACTCATGGACTTTCAGTGACTGAGTGAGTGGCACTCGTCTGACAAGACGTTGCAATCATCATATACGTACATTAAAATATATTTTATATATATATATATATATATATATATATATATATATATATATATGCATATGTATATACAGCATATATATGTGTCTTGACGCACCGGTTCCCGCCAGATCACCGAAGTTAAGCAATATTGAGCCTGGTCAGTACCAAATAGGTGACCAATTTGGGAATACCAGGCGCTGTATGTAAGAGGACGTCGACACCTCCTTGCAAGAGCTGCAAAAACCTAACATCATTACCTTCCCTAACGGGGATATGCATGTGATTGGGGACCGCTTGCAAATTTCATACTCCCATGGAACTTCCTTCTTCGGAGGAAGCCGGTTCAACCTGCCTAGGTTTTGTGCCGTAGTTTCATATTTCCATTATATATATATGGACAATGTCAAAAACATCGTTTATTCGTTACCCACACCGCATCAGCCGTATAGCGTAATGGTGAGAAGCCTTGACTGTCATATGGGCGGTCGAGTTTCGATCCTGACTTGAGGCAGTTGCCTGTCTAGCCGCACTGATGAGCTGTGAAACAGCGAAACAGTACTGTATGTGGATGACTATATATATATATATATATATATATATATATATATAGGATTACAAAGAATTACATTATTATAGATTAGCAAGTGAAACACAGTGAATTAGGTATAAAAAATGACTAAGTTCAGCATTTGCCCCCCTTATTTTGCACCAAAAGTCACCAGGGGGCGTCAAATCCTGGTGAAAATGAACAAATGTCGCAGTTTTAGGCTTTAACATATGTAAATTTGAATTCTGCACCATGCAAAAGAAGAAATGACTAAGTCCATCATTTGTCTCCCCCCCCCATTTAGCCCCAAAATCCCCAAGGTCTTAACATATTTAAATTTGAGTTCAGCACCATGCAAAACTGCTAAATAGACATACACAGAAAATTTTGGACAAATATGGTAAAATAGTCCCAAAAATTGAGTATTTTTATTAGCTCTAAAAGAGCCCTTTAGGAACATCCAAGAGTTATCGCGAAGTATAGACAAACAAAATTATATAGAAATCAGTTAAAACTTTTCAGAAAGTTTTATAAAAATCCAAGGCATCAATTTTTTTTAATAAGCACAAAAGTGTCAATATTAGCCATTTTAACCCGAAAGGCACCCCTTAGGGGGTGGGGGCAACTGGAGCTTTCCCGGAAAATTCGTCCTATAACATTTTTACTCATATTATGTTTAATGTTTGTGCAAAATTTCAAAAAGTTCTAAGATTCTAAATTATTGAGAAAAGTGCGGACAGACGAACGGACGAACGGACAAGGGGGAATTTACATGTCAACCCCCTTAAAAAAAAAAATATTTTAAAAGGTAAATAATATTTTAACGTTTAAAAAGTATTGATTTTAAACTAAAAAAATAGAAATGATTTCAATTTCTATCGTCATAAATAGTTAAAAGTAAGCAAAATGGCTACATTTTTATTTTATTGTAAGTATAATCTATGTTATCCCTAGAAATATGTGTTTCTTTAATTACTAGCGGTTGGGGCACCTGGCCTTGCCCGATCATAAAATACTTAAATATATTTTTATTCATGCAGATTTCGTAATTATTAATACATAGCAAATTCTCTATTGATTATTATATTGTACCTAATTTTTGCTTCTATTTGCCTTTTCTTTAATGAAGTCTATTGCGCCAGCTGCTAGTTCTTCCCAATTTTTTGTGTTCATATTCATTAAATTTAGCTGTCATTTTATCACATCTTTGTAGCAGAGTTTCTGCCCACCAATCCTTCTATACCCATTTTCCAATTCTCTATGTATTAGGATTTTTTTCCATTCTGGCCACATGTCCGGTCAATTGCAATTGTGTGGTGGTGATTAAGGCTTCTATGCTGTTTATGTTGGCTCTGTTGAGTACTTCAATGTTTGGCATAAGATCGTTCCATTTAATTTTCATAATAAAAATCGTAAAATAAAGGCAAGATGTGAACAAAAACATTACCAAAGGCACACCCCTGTACTACTAGTAAGGGATCAAGCACTACTTGTAGGGACTTTTTCCACACTGAGCGTAGAAATGCTACAACACCGTAGGAACAAGCATCGAGACCCTAACTAGTCATCTTCAGCTATGAAAGACTGCATGATGATAATGATGTACCTCATATGTAAAACTGATTTCAAACGTTTTTTAAAAAAATTAAATAAATTAGGTTCCATCAGCTAAAATTGAAACTTAAACATTTAGTGCTCCAGCAGAGTTCCATACTGTTTGAGTTATAAAAAGATTTTAAATTAAACAACTTCAAGCTATGAAGTGAATTTGCACATACGGAAAAATAATAAAAAAAATGCTGGAAAATTGAAAGTAACATTTCGCATTTCAACTTGCAGAAATATTTCCTGACGTGTTCTTCATTCATTCAAATTAAAATTTTACTCGTTATAAACCAGTTTTGGTATATGATGTCTATTTCCTGTTAATCTTAGTATTATGTGACTGTTAGTTTAACTATAGAGTTATCGGCTAAATATTTTCAATCGGACACATACACATACATACACCTACTGTTTTATTTATTAGCATATTTGGGCAGCATTTTTTTCTTTTATACATGTTTAGTTGAATAGCAGAGATAATTTCTATTTACTTAAGTGCTTTTAACGATTTTAATCGCCTTTTCAATAAATTCACCGAACGAAACTTTTAATTCATCACTCACTTGAAGACGACTCATGGAACTCGAAAACGTTCGCAACTATTGAACATTGTTTTTGATATATTTTACTGATTATAGTATTAGGGTGGTGCAATAATTGTAAGTATATATATATATATATATATATATATATATATATATATATATATATAAAGCTGAATGTGTGTCTGTGTGCGTGTGTGTGTCTGGTCACGAATAGGCTCCTATATGATTGACTATTTTAAAAAAAACTGATTGCATATAATGATAGAAGATGTATCGAGACACAGGAACGGGTATGTTTAATCTGGCAGAACAGTGGTTCATTAAAATTGTGGGATCTGCGTTCCTAGAGTAACAACCAAAAACACCGTATGAAAACAACGCTAGCAAATAAATACTGGGAACTCAAGGAAAGCGGACATTCGCCGGTAGTCGAATGGAAAATAATAAGACAAGCTACCACATGTAGAGACCTAGACGACCCATCTAGATTATGCCTTCATGAAAAATTTGCTATCCTGGACTTTAAAGAACCCAACACCTATTAAACTGTAGAAGAGAAATAGCGAACAACTGTGTTCACAAGATAAAATTTACTCTAGGATAGCGATACAAAATAATGTTAAAACTAACAAAAATAATTGAAAATAAACAAATAAATAAATTAAATAAACAGGAATATACATAAACTATCACACATATATGTATATATATATATATATGTACATATATATATGTACATATATATATATAAAATAACATAAAAATCCTAACCTAGATTCAAAACAGGTAAAACAAAAGATATCCAGTCTAAATAGAGCACACACAAAGGAACAGGTTAACCAGAGGTCAAATAAGCCTTTGTCCGGTAAGTGCATGTTTATTGGCTGATAAGGAAAGGTGCGGTGGATAATAGAAAGCTGATTGGCTAACTAAAATCTCAATAGAAGGTGCGTATATAAAAACGTTAGACAACCACAAAAATTGGCGCATAAGCCTGAAGAGTCCTCGAGTGGATGAAACGCGGAATATTCAGTGTAGCTTAATCGCCATATATATTTTATAACTTACTATATATATATACATATATATATATATGTATATATATATAGTGATTTAAAGGTTATGAGGGTTTTTTAAAGCATGAAAAAGGATGTTACTTTTTGTATTTAATATTTTTATTGTTATTTTTTTATATTTCAAGCGGGCCTCCGCTCTTGGTCACAAAAAAGTATCGAAATGAAAAAGAAAACCGTGGAAAGAACTGGAGATTTATAGCGTGGACAGCGTCCATTCCTAGCAATCATGTTCGAAAAGGTTCACGTGAATAATTTTAGCTGTTTGTGGAAGAAATAATATTTTTTAATGTTGTAACGTAAAAGCGTTTAATTCAAATGTCAAAAATGAGACGCAATTGATTTCAATATGTATAATGGACTAGAAATGAAATTGTTAAACGATAAAAATAATGTAATTATTAGTTATGAATAATAATAATAATAATAATAATAATAATAATAATAATAATAATAATAATAATAATAATAATAATAATGATAAAACTACTGAAGAGAGCAGGGTTAGAGACTATGTCGGCTTTTTTAATGGCGAGTAAGATATAAAACACTTGAAATATAAAAAAAAATAAAAATATTAAATACAAAAAGTAACATCATTTCCATGCTTACAAAAAACCCTCATAACCTTTAAATCACTATCCTAGAAGCATACATGGACTTTTAACATTATATATATATATATATATATATATATATATATATATATATATATATATATATATATATATATATATAATTCTTTTTTACTATAATAATTAAATACTTTCAGATAGCAGTGTTTCATCCTTTCGAGAATCTTCAGTGCAAGGTGTCACGATTAATGAAAGTAAAAATAAAATAGATAACCCCCATCATTTATTATACCATACCTGTTCACACTGAAACACCTATCACAATATTCTGTGGATCTATATTAAAAAACCTTGTTAAACTTTGTGACATATTTCCATTCTATGGAGGTCAGGCGCGAACGAACACCCCATAATTTTATTATACCATATTTCTTCAAACCGAAAAATAATTATCAAAGCATACTTACGCAAATATATATATATATATATATATATATATATATATATATATATATATATATATATATATATTAAGCAAATGCAACTATTAATTTGTTTGTGAACAAGCTGAAGGTTAGAGCAGTGTTGCGACTGGCGGGTGTGGATTTAATACACACCAGAGGAGAAATATTTACGGCACTGATTCGTGGACCGATGGTGAGAGCTCTCGACTGTCAATTCGGCGGTTGTAGGTTTGATCCACGGCTGGGGAAAGGTGTATGTCTAGCCGCACTGATGAGTTGTAATACAACGAAACAGTACTGTACGTGGATGATATATGTCCAAGATGCCTCCAATAAATTTCCTAGATTTTTTCGTATGGGCACTTCTATTGATAGTACACACATCAAACTCTAGTCCATTGTGAAGTAATCTCCTTCGGCTACAATGCAATTGTACCGTTACAACAACTTCTGGAAAGTGTGAGCGTGTTACTGACCCTTCTCACAGTCTCTTTTATCCCTTCAATGGTCTCATAACGACAGCATCTCAGGTTTTCCCTGAGCTTAGAAAATGGCCAAAAGTTAAAGCGAACAATGTCTGGACTATAGGGAGAGTGACGAACTGAATTGATTCCTATTTTGGTCAAATAGTCTGTGACAAGATTTTTGGTCAAATAGTCTGTGACAAGATTTTTGGTCAAATAGTCTGTGACAAGATTTTTGGTCAAATAGTCTGTGACAAGATTTTTGGTCAAATAGTCTGTGGTAAGATTTTTGGTCAAATAGTCTGTGACAAGATTTTTGGTCAAATAGTCTGTGACACTATTTTTGGTCAAATAGTCTGTGACAAGATTTTTGGTCAAATAGTCTGTGACAAGATTAAGTTGTGGACAAGTGCATTCGCGAAAATTTTCCACATCTTCAGTTCCTCGCAAATAATTGTGTGCACAGTTCCCACACTGACATCAAACTGCGCACTTATTCTCTCTACGGACACACAACGGTTCATATCTATGAAATTCTTTATTTGGCCAATCAACTCTGGCGTCCTGACTTCTTTACTCCTCCCACACCTCTCATCATCCCTCACAGACTTGAATCTTTTATCCCTCTCAAAAACTGATGCTTGATTCATGCAAGTTGGTCCAAAAGCAATCTAAAGCATTCCATACGTTTCTGTGGCATTTTTTTTCCAAGTTTAAAACAGAATTTTATTGAATATCGTTCTTCTGAAGTGTCCTCACGTCCAAATTGCATTTTTGGAATTCCCCAGCTGTGACAATCAAACTTTAGTAGTGTGTATTCCAATTCCTGTTGTAGCTGTTCATTTATACCTGAAATTATAATAAATTGTCAGCCATCTCATAAGATATACATCAATAACATACTGAATTCTCAAGAGTCTACAACAATTTTAAATATTGGTACAAAGAATCTTGACAATTTTGAAGGAACCTCATATATATATATATATATATATATATATATATATATATATAATATCTGTACATACATATTTAATGGACAATATACAACATTTTCGTCATAGAAATTATTGAAGGAACCTCGTATATATATATATATATATATATATATATATATATATACGTTTTATTTTTTATTACCGTATTTTCTGTTAAGTTACATTATTGTTTCGGCTACACGACCGTCGTGTAGCCGAAACAATAATGTAACTTAACAGAAAATACGGTAATAAAAAATAAAACGCATATTTGCTCTACAACAGTATTGAGCACTTTCTTCAGGTTTTTATTAATTACCATTTCTACTGTATATAATTATAATTATATATATATATATATATATATATATATATAATTATTTCCACAGCCAAACAGCGTCGCAGCTCGCAAGAGCCATGACAGTACACACACCGGAAGTTCAAAACTCGAGCTGCGTCGTTATTTGACTGTGGAAATAATTATATAATCTCTCACATTCAGAATATATATGATACATTTTTATCATTCATCGAAATGTTTGGTATCACAGAAACACAAAAACGTAAACTGCATGGTTAGAGATAATAATGCTTCCGGTTCGTCAGCCAATTTTATGATAGTATGATTGCACCGGTCACATTTGGTATCTTTCACCCTGCAGGTTGAGTTAATTCTTTTACCTTTTACTCTGCTGCTTGATTATATTTTTAGTACACATTTTTATTCATACAAACATTGATATTTGTGGCGTGAGAAAACTGATAAAATCGTAACAGACATATGTATGCATATATGTAGCCAAAAACATTCGTATATGCTTTATTGTTATATTTCTTATCGCCGATTACAAACCATTGCATCCAGCGATGCATTTACATTTTTTTTTTTAAATAAGAACATGTCCTGTGTAGAACTAAATTCATTTTCTGAACAATTAATGTGTTTGTCAAGACGGAGCTATAACATATCATTGTATGCTAACGTATCTGTAGGTTCCGCGCCTGTTTTTGCACATGTTTTGTAGCACATACCTTTATCGTGCATGATACGAGAGAGACATTGTATGTGGGGGGGGTGAATGTGTGTATGTGTGATATTTGGTTTGGGGTTAGATATGGATTCAAGATTTCACATAAAAAGACATAAGTGAGTATTATTTGTCATTCAATGATGTATGGATTTATGTAGATGTCGGATGTGTGTAGGTATATATGAAGACGTCTATAAAACAGTGTATTTGTGGAGTTACCTGTGTTTTAAAATATTGGTTAAAATGCTCGATGATGGGCTGGGAGACCATTGTTCAACTTTCGATCGGATCATGTCAAAGAATTTTTTAAAAAATGTGATTGATGCCTTCTTTGTAAACAGTCAACAATATAAGATGAGAATCAATGGTAAAATGAGTAATCCATGGAAAGGAGTGATACCCTCCCCTACATCTTGATATGGGAACCAATGAAATGTTGCTTTCAAATCATCCTCGATTATAGCGAATCCATTTAGTTTTTATTTATGTACATATAGATGAATGTATAATATATGTTCGTTTGTGTTCGTGTGTGTGTGTGTGTGTATGCGTGCGCGTGCGCTCGCTCTTATATTTATATCAACTTATAGTTCTGTGGGTTATGAGTATTTAGGTGATTGTATGAGAAATGAAATATTGGTTCTAAGTTGTTTAGAAATATGTTTTATATTTATTTTAATTATATTTTTTTGTTTATTTCTTATCTTTTTTAATCACTATATTTATTTATTTATTTATTTATTTATTTAAGACCCGGTGCGCGACATACGGAGAAGTACAGGATTCACTAACATTGTTCGAGTCAGGCAAACTAACATACGACCCGCAAGCTACATGCGGCCCATTGCAAACGTATTTGCGGCCCGCATAGATAGTAACTTTGAACAGGTTAAAAAGTGAATTTCAAAATACGAGAGTTGTAAAAGTCAAATAATATGAATTACTGATCTATCCTCGCTTTAGAAAAGTTTTTTAGTACATTGAATATTTTGATGGAAACTGTAAAACTTCTCAGATACAATGTTTTTTGAGTTATCACTATATTTATTACCAAATAAAATTACAGGCATTACATTGTAAAAAAGCAAGAGGCGTTTACAAGCATTCCTGTCAAACTTTTCAGAGAAATAAGTTGATCACCATATCTCAATTTAAAAAAAAAAAAAACGCGGAATTTCACATAAATTTTAACCTGACATACCAAAGATTATCGACAACAAAATTAAAATTAATGGAGTGAACAATAATTTTAATTTTCTTTATATCAAAATAAAGAACATATTTACATTGTATGCTAATTTATTTCGTTATATTAAAATAAAGATCACATTTACATTTTATGCTAATTTATTTTGTTATATTAAAATAAAGAACACATTTACATTCTATGCTAATTTATTTCGTTATATTTAAATAAAGATCACGTTTACATTTTATGCTAATTTATTTCGTTATATTGAAATAAAGAACACATTTACATTTTATGCTAATTTATTTCGTTATATTAAAATAAAGAACACGTTTACATTTTATGCTAATTTTTCTTGTTATATTAAAATAAAGAACACGCGTACATTTTATGCTAATTTATTTCGTTATATTAAAATAAAGAACACGTTTACATTTTATGCTAATTTATTTCGTTATATTAAAATAAAGAACACGTTTACATTTTATGCTAATTTTTCTTGTTATATTAAAATAAAGAACACGTTTACATTTTATGCTAATTTATTTCATTATATTTAAATAAAGAACACATTTACATTTAATGCTAATTTATTTCGTTATATTAAAATAAAGAACACGTTTACATTTTATGCTAATTTATTTCATTATATTAAAATAAAGAACACGTTTACATTTTATGCTAATTTATTTCATTATATTTAAATAAAGAACACATTTACATTTTATGCTAATTTATTTCGTTATATTAAAATAAAGAACACGTTTACATTTTATGCTAATTTATTTCGTTATATTAAAATAAAGAACATATTTACATTTTATGCTAATTTATTTCGTTATATTAAAATAAAGAACACATTTACATTTTATGCTATTTTTTTTGTTATATTAAAATAAAGAACACATTTACATTTTATGCTAATTTATTTCGTTATATTAAAATAAAGAACACATTTACATTTTATGCTAATTTATTTCGTTATATTAAAATAAAGAACACATTTACATTTTATGCTAATTTATTTCGTTATATTAAAATAAAGAACACATTTACATTTTATGCTAATTTATTTCATTATATTAAAATAAAGGACACATTTACATTTTATGCTAATTTATTTCATTATATTAAAATAAAGAACACATTTACATTCTATGCTAATTTATTTCATTATAGTAAAATAAAGAACACATTTACATTTTATGCTAATTTATTTCGTCATATTAAAATAAAGAACACATTTACATTTTATGCTAATTTATTTCGTCATATTAAAATAAAGAACACATTTACGTTTTGTGCTAATTTTTTTGCTATATTTTTTAAAAATATACGCATACTTGTATTGCATTCTTTCATAACCAAACATTGTAAATGAAAAGAAAATTATTCTGCAATAATTGTATGAAATGACGTGGTTTTATTGTAAATCTATCTCGATATGAATATTTTATATAATTTTTATTAAACATTCTTTTTTTATTCTATTTCTTTTACTACTTTTTTTATTATGTTTTATTATTTTCCCTTTTCGAAATTCAGCTGAAATACCGAAAAGAATGAAGACTTAATGTGCAAATCTACATCGAGCAAAGATCGCATAAAATTCCACTGGCAATTCTTTTAAACTCTCATTCTGGTTTTAAAAATGAATACCAACAAGTGTGAGATGTGTTTTCCATATAATTCTGATCGTTACAGTTCTGGATTTTTTTAGATGAGGGTTGCTTGTTTGTATTACTTGTATTTATCGGACTATTATTCTCATCTTGAGTGATATTCATGCAACATTTCGGTCGGTGTAACCTTCGACCTTACTCAGGTATGTTGGTCGCCATCTTGGAAAAGAAAGGAGAAAAATTACCGCCAATAATACAAATTCTGGTCGTGTTTTCTTTTTATTATCTAATTGTGTGACTAAGTTCGAAAAAAATCATAGACTAATTGCACCATTTTCGGCAAAGTACTATTCTTTTCTACTGTATACAAAATATGGACTGATTATTAGTCGCACCGGATCTTAATTTAGTGGATTTTATTATTGTCTGGGTTTGTCTGGGTGTTTTTTAGGTACAATTTTTTTCATTAGAGTTTACATAAATGAACTAATATTACATCGATGCGAAAGGTTTTGCCAGTTTGTAGAAAAGAGTATTCTAAACCATTGCAATTTATTTTATGTGTATTGTTATTAGTTAAAAATATCGCCATGATTAGTTTATAACTTTTTCTTTCAGATTATTAAAGCATCATTTATGTTTTGTACTCATGTTCACCCGATAGCGACCTTCTTTAATCAACAGAAAGGGAGCCGCTTTCCATCATGGCAATGCTCGTTTGAACAACACTACTAGATTCTCTTATAAGAATTCACTTTGGAAATCTCACATATTCTCTTGGCCTAAGATTATTACGTTCTTCAAAGATGAAGAAACCATTTAGATAACCTTGGGTTTACAACACAAGATGAGATTGAACATAAGTTAGATTCATATTTCACATCCAAAGACTTTTACAAACAAGGCATTTAAAAGCTCATTGGCAGATGGAATCAAGTTATAGAGATCAAAGATCGTTAAAGTCATGAATAAAAGTTTTCAAAAACAGTTTTTAATTTTTAAGATGAAACTTAAAATCGGCAAAACCTTTTCCACCGATCTAATATTTGTTTTGTAATTATTTCTCATAAAAATACCACGTGATCAAAAATTAAATATTTTTTTGGTCTAGTTATCTCTTTTGAATAAAACATCTTTTGAAAGGTTTCTTAAGAAGGGGTTAGAGAGCACTATATCGTTTAGAAGTGTATCACGTGAGCCGTGAAATCGTGTACGTCATTACAAGCCCGCCCGCAGATATTACACTGCCATGGATTGTTCACGTTATGAAGTCCCATGTGGAGGTGATAAAGAGTCCGATTGAGAAATATGACGTCACAGTGCTTACACATCATGGCATCTTGGAGGCGACCTTTCAACTCTCGTAGGATATCTGCGCTCGAACCCAAACCGCTGAAACCTGTATCGCAACCATTCGAGGAACTCACGCAATGTTCTTGCTTACCTTGTTGCTGTTGTTGTTGTTGCTGTTGTTGTGTGGTTTGGGAAGAGATCCTTTCAGTTCGTGCATTTCCGCTTCCGTCTAACGAACCAACATGAGAAGGTTTTGGTAGCGTTCTTACAGACGAAATAATTAAATGATTGTTTTTCTCCTTTCTTAGGTTCGGATTCAACCAGCTCTCGTAAAAGGCCGCTTCTCCGTCGTGTTTCTCTTTGTTGGCACGGTCAACGATGTTCTGCCTTTTACCGAGAATTAAACTTGCCCCACTTCCGGGTTTTCTGAGGCGACTCTCACCGTCTTTGACCTGAGGCGAAATCTCCTGACCGTCTCTGTGTTCAATATCGTCTACACTTCGAGATTCTTTTGCGTGTTTGAGTCGATTGTTCTGGCATTTTTCCAGGACGCCGACCGAATGGGGTCTTTGCAAGTCACTCTTTTGCCCTTCCGTTTTTGAATCGTTCGGGACGCTCTGACTTCGATCAGTTGCACACCGAACCATTGACGGGGACGATGTTGAAGCGGTTGACGATGATGAGGAGGATGACGAAGACGTCTGAAAGTTATTCATAGAGGAAGGATAATAACCACAACGTTCATAAAACCGTCGGTATTGGTCCACAGAGATAGGTTTTCCCATTACAGATCTTGTATCACATGTTAGCGGCTCATTTGAGATGGAATTTGTTTTATTATACCCTTTAGAATACTTATTAAGAAAGTTCTTTAGCGGCAATTGTGACGTTTTGCCAATGTGATTAATATCAGACTGCTTTGAGTCTTGTAACATAGATTTCTTTACCGGAATTGACCACCCGCTGTCGTTTATATCATTGCTGTTGTAATGTGATTGGTGTTGGTGTCGTTTGCGCTTGTTGTCTAGCATATGCGAATATGCCCTAGTGTGTTCGTTCAACAAATTAGCAGTAGTGATCGCTTGTATTCCCCGACGGTGCGAGATTAGATGCAAAGTTAAAAAGTCCTCATTGTCAAACGTAACTCCACACTCGTCGCATCTGTAACGCATGGAACCCCGCCTGTAATGCGCCAACGGCGATAGCTCGAATTGTTGTAACGATGAGAACGAACTATCGGCGTTTTGGTCCCGGAAGCTGGTTGATTGCGACCGTGTTACTGCAACGCTCTCGGCGTGAAACGACATCATATGCATGGCCAGCGAATCTTGATCAAGAAACTGTGAATCACAAAGCAGACAGATAACGTGGTGCGAATTCACCAACGCTTTCGTAGTGGCCAAATTTGAAGATGACCGTGTTGACATGGCGGGCGTGTTGACACTGTCGCTGCGGTTAGTGTTTAGGTACTCTGTGCTCGGAACCAGCCTCCTTTGTAGGCCTCCAAGACACGAAGACACGCCATCAATCATTGAACAATCTTTACCGCTGGTGTTGCTGTTGGTCTCCGGTTCAGTCTTAACAACAACTTTGGGCGTGATGGAGACCGGACTTCCGATGTTTGAGCCGTCGTTGGAGATCACTTCCTGTTTCACCTCTTTTATGCAATTCTCAATCTCAGAGATGGGCACGTCAGTTTGCTCGACTAAGTTTAGTGTATCCTTTCCGTTAGTCGGCTGCAACCCGAGCAAGGACGCTTTAACTTCGACGCTATCCCCGAGGACGGAACTATTAGACCCGTGCATCTCTGGTCGGCACGATTTGTCCTTGGCGCGCATCATGACGTGCATGGCGTACGAGTCACGACTTGTGAATACGGCGTTGCAATCTTCACAGGTGAAAGGCATAGAAGAGAGGCCCATGTCAGAGGAATACAGCGAATCCATATTAAATGAATGCAAAAATGTTCGTCATTAACATTCGTATGTATAGTTGGGGGTTCAAATCAAATGTGTTTTGTTTTTATGAATGAGGGACAACATGGAGACGCCCAAATAAGCACTGCAAATTATATATATATATATATATTTATAATAATAAATTTGACTTATATTCACTTAATATCCGTTTTACAATATGTCCTATCATCAGAAGTGAATTTAATAAAATAATATTTTGAATATAAATCTCTCCTGTGTATACAAAATGTATTGTCTTTAACTATCTTTGTTCCGATTTGTCGAAATTATGTATATATATATATATTTATGTATATATATATATATATATATATATATATATATATATATATATATATAGCTCAAGGCGTTATAAATGTGTTTATCACAGAGAAATAAAAACGTTCATGACTCGTATTAATATTTATAAGAAAATTGAACTAATATTCAATAATTACAAAAAGATAATTACTAAACTCATAAGTATAATCAATAGTTATATTTCATTACTTTAACTCGAGTATCGTATTAAGTAGATCTTTTTATAGTGCTTAAGTGTAATATATCTTTTCGATATCTTAATAATTGTGCATTAATTGGTTTTGTTTATCGTCTTTATGATCCTTGAGTATTATATATGCTTGTGATTTATTTGATTACACACATTTCACGTATAAATAGATTCATTTGTTTTTCTATATTTGAGCTAAAACTCCAACATTAGAATATCTACACAAAATACAAAGATCTACAAACACACAAAAACATATGCGAATATACAATAACAATATAAGTAATATATAAAATTAAACACGGTGGAAGGCCCTAAAAGTCATCTGTTAAATCTCTCAAAGCGTGAAATCATTGCTTATGACCGAATGATAAACAATAATGTTTTCCCAATTATCTATACGTCTGTATATCTATCTATATTTCTCTATCCCCCTCTCTCTCTCCCTCCCTCTCTCTCTCCCTATATATATATATATATATATATATATATATATATATATATATATATATTAATATATATATGTGTGTGTGTATGTGTGTGTGTGTATTTGTGTGTGTGTTTATTAATTCAGCATATTTGCAGAAAAATTTTGTCGAAAAAATTGATTTCTAACAAAGTTACCATGAGCGAAGGTGTTACTAAATAAAAATAGTGTTAAATAATACAGGAACGATAAAAAAGGCGCAAAGACACCATTACAAATACTATGGCAGACAAAACTCAAAGTATTTTACAAGTTTTAATGTGGAATTTCTATATAATCCATCAGAAATATATATTTCTTAAATAAATAAACAGCTAAAAGTTGTAAATGATCAGAATTCTTTCGTTATAGAAGAGATAAAAATTGTTTAGAGTTTTGCACTAAACTTTCTAATGTAACAATTTGAAACGTTTTTTTCGTATTCATAACCCTAACCCTAACCCTAACCCTAACCCGATTCTTGTTCGATTTAAGGACGTGTATGTCGATTTCCTGAATCGCATACATAAGCCATTACGGCTATAGAAGGTAATTATCTACTTATAGTTAAACACGATTTACTAAAATTTTTAATTATTTATTGTTCATTTGACGTTATTTTACTGCGTACAATTATTTATATCAAATCTTACGAAAAAATAATTTTTTACCTCAATATAGAACAGCACAAAATTATGAATTTAAAAGTTTAAAGGACAATTTTAAAAATGACCAAAATATTTATATGGTTTTTATTTTTTAAATATATATATATATATATATATATATATATATATATATATATATATATATATATATATATATATATAATGTATTTTTATACGAAACTAAACTTTGGGTGGAAAATCAATTTATAAAATTGTATACAAAACTAACGAATTGAATGGGACATATACGCATACTTACTAAACAATATGCAACTCATATTTAGCTGTATTTAACCAAAAGTTTTTTTTTTAATTTTTTAATTTTTTTATCAAATTAATATATTTTATAGGAATTTGAAAGCTCAATATGATTAATACGATATCATTCGAGAAAATTATTTATTGAAACAATTTCTTTTATAAAACTATAAACAATGTTCATTGATTATGCCTGTAAAATTATTTAATGCAAGTTTTTCTGAAACTTCCAATGTTTTCATGCGTAAAAATGTGCTTAAATTTGTAAGTACTAGTATCAATAAATTTCGGTTTGACAAGTTAAATGCCCCCAAACTCTTTTCAAATTGTAATGGTCCACAAAGGCATTTTTTGTTTGTTCTCCATAACTAATAAACCATTCAAATCTCTCACGAAAAACAAAAACAAAATGGTGGTTTAAAATAGTTATTAAAACATTGTGTTAAAATGTTCGCTTTGATAGCTTACGTTATTGCATGTTTTTGATCTCAGCAAATAATGGATTAATAAGCAATAAAAAAAAAAGTATAAGTCCCGTAGAGGCGAGAAACACAAACATACACAGACACACAATTTTATGAATACAGAGATGTAATTGTACAACTCACACGTGGGTGATATGCGTATCAGCACATTCATATAATTACTTTTATTCAAAGAAAGATAATTCCTTTTATGTCGCTAGGCGCCTGCATCAGTTAACGTAGTGACGTTATGCAACTAAAGCATTATCGCTGATAATCGGAAAATATGTGATAAGTCCTTCACGCATCAACAACAGTAAAAATCAAGTATTATATATTTGTGTGTGTATGTGTGTACGTATGAAGACATGTATGCATATACATATCTGTATGCGATCGCTATCGTATATATATATATATATATATATATATATATATATATATATATATATATATATTATATATATATTATTATTATTATTACTGTTAATTTTTATATCTTATTTAAGCCTTTACACGCGTATATATATATATATATATATATATATATATATATATTAGCGCATACTTATGTATCTTGTATAAGCATACACACACAAACACATATGTGTGTGTGTATATTTGTCTGTCTGCTAGCGTTTGTATTTACTTTATTCATATATTAAATGAATGTCATAATTTATAACTTCGGAACAATTAGTAATTAAACAATTAGATATTTAATAATTAATATTAATTAATATTAATTAATATTAGCAAGCATACAAATATCACATATATATGACTAAATCGTAAACTAATCTGGCCATATAATAATAATAATAATAATAATAATAATAATAATAATAAAATAATAATAATACAAATATATACTGCAAGTCAAATTCCAGAAAAATTAGCGATAATTCAATGGTAGACAGCTGCTGCGAAAATGCAGTGTGATTTAAGGTCGAAAAATTAAAGCAGAGAATATCAGAAATCTAGATAGTTACTCTTCGAATTCTAGGGAACACCCGTTGTTGTTGGCAGTGAGCGATCACTGATAATGATTCGTGTAAAATCATAATAGTTTTAATGGGGACTTACTGTCACTCAAATCCCAGGAAAAAATAAACTCGTGAACAGCCGCTGTATAATAATACTTACAAATCCTAAAAAGCTGTATTCAATGCGATTTTTCCGAACGTTTGTTCTAGCAACATTTCCTTAGTGGGCAGGTTAGGGTAATGGTTAGGGTTAGGGTTAGTTTAAACCCGACAGCAGTTGAAACGAACAACGCTTTCAATTTAAACCTGCTCGGAGGTTAAGGTAATGACGTAATTGAAAAGGATATTAGCACCGAAACATCTTTATTAAGTTATTATAAATGGAAATACCTATTGATTGTTTTTTCAACATCATTTTTTAATGCATATTATAGATATTTATTTCGCCTGTTAATAATACTTATTTCTTCTTTAAATTTAATAATTATCTAATAATTATAATTTTGCGATATTTAATTGATAAACTGTTTTCTTTTAGAAATATAGGATCTGTATTTCTAAGTAAATAGTGGTATTTTTCGAGTGTGGATACATATTATCGCGTTAATCAATGTTTTAGTTCAATACGGATTTAATAAACAGTAAATAAAAAAAAATATTTACTGCCTATTTATCAAAGTTACATATAGACGAGAAACACATGGAAACACAATATCTTTTATTAATACGTCGAACGAGTAGTTGTGAATACTTAATGTAGAATGTATACGATCCATTTGCTACGTCCTTGGATAACGGATATTACTTTCGTATGGATTATATATATATATATATATATATATATATATATATATATATATATATATATATGTGTGTGTGTGTGTGTGTGTGTGTGTGTGTGCGTGTGTGTGTGTGTGTGTGTACGCGCGTGCGTGTGTGTCTATAAATAAACAGATAGATAGATTGATAGAATATATATATATATATATATATATATATATATATATATATATATATATATATATATATTATTTACGCTTTCTGCACGTAATAATATTTACTAATAAATAAAAATATGTTCCATAAAATGATAAGAGGCAACTCATTCATATATATAATAACTTTTACTACACTGATGAAGACTGAAGGATCGGACGAAATATTATGTACTTGTAATAAAAGTTTTTTTAATTTTGCTTCATAATATTATTTTGTATTCCTGCATGTCACCAATTGAAAACGAATAAAGAAAAGTTATAAGCTTTTATGATTTTCGTATTCTTTTTTATATACATTTCCATTCATATATATATATATATATATATATATATATATATATATATATATATAACAAAAAGTGCTTATATCTCTTTTAAAAACGCTTCGAAGCTGTTAATATTAAAAACTAAAACAAATCACACACATACACACACACACACACACACACACACACACACATATATATATATATATTTGTGTTAATATACATATTTGTGTTAATACCTATATAATTAGGTTTATTTGAAAGCTATTTTATTATGCACACACACACACACACACACACATATATATTCAAATAATATTGTTGCTTATTATAAGAAACATTTAGAATATTTAAAATAATTTTTACTTCAAATTTGCATCTATTATTATTATTACTATTATTATTGTTATTATTATTATTATTATTGTTATTATTATTATTGTTACTATTATTATTGTTATTATTATTATTATTATTATTATGTACTTGTTATTGTTTTCTTTTATAGATTTATATATATGTTATATGTGTATATATATGTATGATCATTGATTTTTGTACATGTTTTTATGATTTATTTTATTATATCTTTATATATGTTTTTATGATTTAATACGATTTATATATATGTATGGTTTATAAATTTTTAATGTGTTTTTATTGCAAATAAGTTTACGTACGAAATATTATGTTACAGGTAAGTACAGGTCAGCACCATGCACACCTCTACAGCCACATTTTTGTATGGACACAGCTAAGCAAACAATTAAGAAATCATACAATTCTGAACTTTTGATTACGTTTCAAAGTTTGTGGGAGGAAACATAAGCATTTGAAGAAAAATATCTTTTTAAAGGTTTGTGACGAGAAAGAAATTATTTCTTATTGAGCTTTAATACTTGCTTGATAAGCTCGGTTTTGTATGGTTTTTGTTAATTTCTTGTTGGCGAATGTAAAGCCAGTTTTGTCTTCTTTTTTTTTTGCATACATTTAGAGTGCAATATTTAAATCCCATTGCAGTCAACGAAACTTTTAAGAAGTGTTTACTTCTTTTATTGGTTGTAAAAATATTGGTATTGTATTGTGTAAAGTTTGCAGTGGTGACCTCGTCTTATGCAATTCCCAAGACTTTAATACGCCGATTTAGTTAGTACTCCAGCAATGCAAACCCCTCGATGGCTGTTTGTTAGAATGCCGCGAAAACTACGTAATAGAAGAATGTTTCCGTATTGTTAGCAATTTAGCCGGTTTCTGTGGATGATAGCCTATATGGTTTGTTCATTTTAATTTTAATTTTTTTTATTAATAATTAGAATATATATAGTTTTTTTTTATTTTGATTACTCATATATATTTATATGTTTTGCTTGCCCTTGTGTATAAAACGTTTCCTTTTATTTTATTTTTTTTATTTTTTGATCGATATAATTTTTTTTTTTAATTTGCATCCGGTGTAAATATGCACACGTATAATATTTTTATATTAATTAATCTTTTTTTATGAATCCTTTTATAAAGTTGAGGTAATCAAAATAGAAAGTCCAACCGTAAACACCGCAGAATCAATAACAAATTCCGTGAACATTCATTATTGGCGATATGACGAGTTTGTGTGAGTCCAATGCCAGTATATATATATATATATATATATATATATATATATATATATATGTATATCCCGGTTTATCCCGGTTTAATTCGTAGATATTTAGAAAGCTTCTTTTTAAATTGCTTTCAGATTCGCAGCGGTAAAAATGGCAAATCCAATTCGAAACAATATTGAATCAAAAATAAAATGTATAAATATCAAGATGATTAATCCAACGTGGATGTTTTCAGGTTTTCGTTGGCATCAAAGCAAGTTTATTCTTGTTCCTTTCAAGTTCGAGACAAAATATATCGTAACGAATTTAAATACTAGACAATTCATTGAACCAAACATAAAGTTTTATGAAATTATTTTTTTCGAAAATGCCTAGATATATGGTTTCGTTTACGTAACTAATATTTGCATATTGGTTTGAAAAAAAAACCATTGTATTAATTAACTACTATTTGTTTCTGTTGTTGTTGAGTAAAATTTTAACTATTTAATTTTTTTTCAGTGTATGTAAAATATTCCCCCCTTATTCTTAAAATTTTAATCTAACGTTTGTGTAATCAGTTTTATAGTTTCAGGTGATGTAAAACTTTATTTGGGGGATTATTTATCACTTTTCTGTTCAAGGCCATAAAAAAAACGTGTAATAATCAGAGTAAATGTTAGGTGTAGCTCTTTAAAAAAAAACTGTTTTTTTTTTTAAAGATTGTAACTTTTGACAAGATTTTTTATTTTATTTTATCGAACCACAGTTACCATTACAAATGTTGTTGTTTTTTTTGCCATTTCCTTTTTTTTTACATAGGCATCACCACTTATCAAGGCCAAGAGGCCACTCGAGGATAAGGGTTTGTTTTGTTTTATTTTGTATTTTTCTTTCGGAAATTCATTCTTTTTTTTTTTTTTTTTACATAGGCTTTCCTGTACCGGGCCGAAAAATCGAAACTCAAATGGACATGATTGAAAACTCAAAACAAGGTTATGCACGAAATAAATTAATTCATTAAAAACACTTTTTTATAAAACCTTGCTGATATCAACGATTAATTTCAAACAATTCAAATCCAATGTAATTTATGTCAGGTGTCCTTTTCTTTCATTTTTGCCGCATTTTTCAAAAGTTAACTCATTCGAAACCAGAAAATAGCAAGTAAGCTATGAGTAAACATTTGTTTCACGATGTGCAATATATCAAGTTTCTGTTAGTATAGCTTTATCAATCCAGCTTCGTAAAATTGTGTATTTTTATACGAATGATTCAAGAACGTCATCACAATCAGATTTTTTTTTACGAATGAGAATTCAATGGTTCACGGCTGTTGCAAAAAAGCAAAATGATCTGAATAATATGGAAATAAGCAGATAATACTTTAAATCTTTGAAGGCTTGTTGTCGCGTACAGTCCAAGGAACACTACCTGTTTTTAAATAATTATTTGTAATACTTCATGTGAAAACTCCGTGTAAGTAAAAAACAAAAATAATCCGGTTTGATCAAAGATTTCAGTTGTTGTTGTTGTCCTCGTCGTCACTGTCGTTATATTGTGACTGTTTTGCGTGAAGTGCTGGTTGCATGAATGAGTGGATGGCGGGAATCGGTGGAGGGAGGCGAAAGTGCGAGATTGGGAGGAAAGGGGAATAGAGAGAGTGAGTGTGTATTAGTGTGAGGGAGGGGGAGCACTGGTGGTTGTTCAGGGGAAAATCGACGAATCGTGACGTCGGTGAAAGGGTGGAGCACAACAGAAGGTGCGAAAGGCCGTCGTCGGTAAAAAAAAATATCCTTAAATTGAATACGATTACAAAAAAAAAAAAAAGGAGAAAAAGAGGAAGAAGAAGAAGAAAATACTAAACAGAAGTGTGTACGCACACAAGGCGGCAGCGGTCACATAACCTACCGCAGGTGCACGTCTGTGCGTGCGTTGTGCGGACGCGTTCAAATAACAATCGGCGAATAGATTCTGGGGGCAGGTCTTTTAAGTAAATAAAAACAACAAAAACATAATGAAATCAAATTTAAATTAAAGAAGAAATAAAGCACGGAAGTTAAAGGGTGGCACGGGGAACTGACAATCGATCATAAAAGGAAATCAAAGAAAATGGACAGAATAACACAGAAAATTACATTATTTACAAAAAAAAAAAAAGTTTTTTTTTATTTGTGTAAAATTGAAAATATTTATATCCAGAAACCTATTTCGACTTGAGCATATATGACGAATTGGAAAAGCTATAATTAAGCAGTAAAATTCTTGTGTTTTTATCAATATTTGCTCAAAGGAAACTAGCTTCCTAAACACACACACACACACACACACACACACACACACACACAATATATATATATATATATATATATATATATATATATATATATATATATATATATATATATACACACGCACGCACACACACACACATATATATATATATATAGTAAGTTATGAGTAATATATAGTATATAGTAAGTTATAAAATATATATGGCAATTAAGCTACATAAAATATTCTGCGTTTAATCCACGCTAGGATACAGGTATAAGCCTGATGAATCCTAGCGTGGATGAAACGCGGAATATTCTGTGTAGCTTAATTGCCATATATATTTTATAACTTACTACCTAGCTCTACCTACGTATTGAGCACTGTTGAAGTAAATACATTTTACGCATAAATTTATACTTTCGTATATTAATTTATGTGATTAAATTAAATATATATATATATTTATATATATATATATATAAAACTACTTAATTTACTCACATAAAATTAATATACGAAAGTATAGATTTATGCGTAAACTTTAAGTATTTATTTCAACAGTGCTCAATACGTAGGTAGAGCTAGTTAGTAATTTATAAAATATATATGGCGATTAAGCTACACAGAATATTCCGCGTTTCATCCACTCTAGGACACTTTAGAGTGGATGAAACGCTGAATATTCAGTGTAGCTTAATCGCCATATATATTTTATAAATTATTATATATATATATATTGGAAAATTACAATTTTATAAAAGCAATACACATAATTACCTGCCCCCCCCGCTGGCATATGATTACCTGTTTTGCCTCTCTCTTCACTGCTGGCATATGACAACCTGTTAAAACCTTGAAAATTACAAAAAGTCCTCAAAATAGTAATTTTCATTGAACTAATGTCTACAAAATTCCCTTCAGATTAATGTTTACACAATTCCCCTTTTTCTTAAATGTTAATTTAATTTAACAATTTCTTTTCAATAATTTTGATAGTAATAAGCATGTAATGATTAATCTGAAGGGAATTATGTAAACGTTAATATGAAACAAAAGAAACCAAATACTTTATTTCAAAACAAAAACTTATTATTCAATTTATAACAAAAAGTTAAATAAAATTAATTGGCTACACAAACAAATATAATAATAAATTTAAATGAGAACATTTGGACACCTGAAAATGTTATGAAATGATAAAACCATTTTATTTACTTTTTTATTGTTGTTAAAGTTCGAATTCTCGCCAAATAACATTACTGTATCAAAGAGAGGATAGTCTAATGTAGTTTTCTTTTCTTTTTCTTCATAATCTTATAATTTAGAGGTCGAACCTCTCGAAGAGAAAAAAAACGTCTTGTACGGGCGCTTTTTGAAATTATTGTGTGTAATCGCTCGCGTTAAGCGCAAAATTTAAGAAATGGAAAGTCCATTTTAGAAAACATTTTTTTGATAAATTTAAAGGAGAATATTTGAAATCTGAATTTATAAATTTAAATGAGAACATTTGAAAACATGAAAAGGTTAAGAAATGATGAAATCATTTTTATGTACTTTTTAATGTGGTTATTTCCGAATTTTCGTTAAATAATATGGTTGTATCAAAGAGGGGATAGTTTGATGTAGTTTTCTTTTCTTTTTCTTCATAATGTTATTATTAAGAGGTCGAAGAGAAAAAAAACGTCTTTTATCCGTGCTTTTTGAAATCCGTCTGTGTAATCGCTCGGTTTAAGCGCGAAATGTTAAAAATTTATTGTTCTTAATAATGTTTCACTCTCTTTAATTTTTTTTTAAATAAATGTATTTATGAATTGAAAATAAGGCTATAAATTGATTTTTGTGATGCAAGGCATCAAATCGGTTTAAAATTTACAAACATATTTTTTCACGCTTTTTTTCGGCAAAATCATCAATAACTCTATCAAAATTCACTCTATCGACAAGTTCACTCTCTATGGAGAGGATTGGCAAGTCTGTAAGCCTTTTCTGGCATAGTTTTGATCGAAGGTAGTTTTTGTGAACTTCAGTTTCGAGAAAGAGCGCTCACAGCTGGCAACGCTAATAGCTCGGGTAAGGAAAATGCGCAGCAAGATCACAATATTAGAGACGGAATCCCCAAGGTGGTATCTCTGTATAAAGTTCAAAAGTTCCATTGATTTTGTCTTTTCCTGAAGCTTTCACAAAATACTGTCATCTCTTCCTTTCGGCAAAGAATTTATCTTTTTCTATATCTTCCCCAACTTCACCAAGCTGACAATCATAATTATCATCAAGCAGATTTGACGGCGTAAGCAAAAACGTATTTACCTGCAAAATTGTGAACTTGTTGAAACCTGCAAGATTGCAAACTTGTTGAAATCTGCAAGATATTTCTTCAGTCCACCTTTCTATGACAGACAGCATTTCCCGTTTCAACTCAGTATCAAACCCCAGTGCTGCACCAGTAATCGCTCATCACCAATTCGTTTCTTTTTGCGGACACGATGCTCCATGCTTATCCCCATTTCCAGAGCAGAGTATTTTGACTCGTCTATTGTAGTGTCCACCATCTTTTCTCTATTCCGAAGAAGGCAATTTCTCAACGCCATCAGTCTGACAGAACTTTGTTGCAGATCCAGACCTTTTCTTGAAGATACTTCTGGGCATCATTGATTTCTGGGAGAATAGTTTTCCAAAGGCTCAAAAATTAAAAAAAAACGGAAACAACAATACCAAGTTTAGAATTAAAGATGCATCTGATCTTATGGTTGCATTTTCTCCTTCTTCTGTTCGAGGGCAATGACGACTTCCAATAATATTTTTTACCACATCATTTACAGCATCTGCTCGACTACTCCATCTAGTTTCCACAGTCTGCTTGATACTTAGACCGGTCAACTGAATGAAGATGTCCCAGCGATGTGTAGATGCAGAAAAGAACGAGAATAACTGGTCCAGTTTCCAAAAATATGTAACAGAGTGAACCGCTGCAGAAACGGCATGTACACAAGTCAGATTTAATGAATAGTTAGTGCATGTCACAAATAGAGCTTTTGCGTTGAGATTCGTTTCTGCACACCTGATCGGTGGCCTGTCATAATAGCAGCATTACCAAATGCCTGGCCAATACAGTGACCAATCTGAATCCCATCGTTCTCCAGTTTTGAAATGTCCTCCACGCTTTTATCTTTTTTCTCCACTGTGACTTCATTTTCGTCAATTTTTACGCAACACCTCACTCATCTGGTCCTTGTGAGATACATCAGGAGTGCTATCAAAAAGTATCTGATCAAAAGTTTTCTTTCTCATCTGCTTTGCCAAAATGCTCACAAATTCATTTGGCAATTTCTGGTGACGATTTTCTTTCCGAATGTTTACGGAGCTCAGGGTCATACTTGACCAATAAATTTACCAATTCTAAAAAATTCCCTTTATTTCCTTGATCTTATCATTATAGATGCCTTCCTCGTAACCCCGTAGTGCCAGATTCTGCTTGACGAGAAACCTGCTGATGTCCAGCAATCTAGCTAGAATTTCCCGCCACTTAGTTGCCTTCTCAATAAGATGTTGCTCTACTTTGTCAACTACCTTTCCTTCAGTAAGTCGGATCTCTAGATCCTTCCAGTTAAGAAACGCGTGAGCATGAAATATGCTAGCTTCATGTTCATAAACTTTTGAGTTTAATTTCCACCAATTCGTAAAACCCACATCAGCAGAAAAACTTTACAGTCCAGTTGAAAACAGTCTGTAGCAGAAATAAAATAAGGTTTCTCTGGAAGGAGAATTCACCATCAATGTTCTCAAAATTTTCTGGCCATTGCGCAATTCCCGATAGAACCATTTTGTAGTTAGCTTTCTAACGTCGTCTTTTGTTTTTGTTCCTGGTCGGACTACTTCCTTGAATGCACGATCAAGTTGCTGCACAGCGGCAGATCCCTGTCGAACAAGCATAGGGCGAATTTTACAAGTAATCTCAACTGGCCATAAGCCAACATCTGTAAAATCGGTTGCAGCGTATATTTTCGCGCCAACTAGTGATTGCCTTTCCAATTCTTCAACTTCAGGCGCATCATCATCATTGAAGTAGAAGTATCAATTTCATTTTCGGTTTCAGCATTTTCGACTTTCGTTTACCCCCCCTCCAAAAATATTTTTTTCTGAGATACCTAACCCTATATATATATATATATATATATATATATATATATATATATATATATATATATATAGTCTTTGAAGTTTTTAACATTTGAAACTATACAAAAAAATACTTTTTATCATTCGTTATTAATTAATAAATTTTTACGTACATATATATATATATGCATAGATCATCGCATAACGATTAGATCACTGTCTGACTGACGTAAAGCACATTTAAAATTATAATGTCTAAATTACACGTTATTTGACGCGGTTAATGGTAGCCGAATGGATACGGTCTTTGCTAATCAAGCCAGAGATGTCTCGTGTTGCCGAGTTCGAATCGTTCAACTGGTGTTAATCATGACATATTTTTTTCTGAGATACCTAACCCTATATATATATATATATATATATATATATATATATAGAGAGAGAGAGAGAGAGAGAGAGAGAGAGAGACCCGTCACTACTCCCCTCCGCTAAAACAAGAAACTTACGGGGAAAGAGATTTTCATCTTATTTTCTATTTTAAATGTCATATGCTTGTGACCACATTTTCATTCTGTTGAGCATTTTATTTTCTATTTTTGAGCGATTCAGTTTTCAAACATGTGCGCGAAAACAAATCTGAAAACGAAGCTCCTCGCTCCTACCTCACAGAGACGAAGAAGGGGACATGTTTCCGCCTTTTTGAATTCTTACGACTCTTAAAAATGTAATATTTAAGATTAAATAAAGAGCGTTAAAACCTACTTTAAAACATCAATAAATGATTCAGGTTGGTTGCAAAGTAAATTTTTTAGCCAATGGGAAAATTTATTTGTTGTATATTTGATTTTTTTTACCACTTTTTCAGATCTCTCTGTATTTTAAAGCAAATCCACCAAAATAATGAAAATAATAATTAAATACTTTTCAAATTATTTTCTTATTTAAGAAAATTTATAGAAAAATACAAGGAATAGGAAATCTGGACTAATGTCGTACGCAAGATGACGGCCGCGAACGAATGTAAAATATGGAACGAAACGCAAATTTTAGTGAAACAAAATTAGCGAGTCTACTGTATAGCGTACAGTCTAGCAATAAAAAAATGACATCAAAAATTATCTCCCCTGATATGACGATCATAAAATCTGTTTACAGTCGATTTTTATTCCGTACTTGCTTAATGTTTCTACAATTCCAAAATTACATCATTTTCCGTTGCTAATTTTCCTTGTATCACTTAATTAACCGTGATTTTTCTAAATATTTTTCTGACAAAAATATTTGGCTTTAATTTTTCAAAATTTTTTGGAACATGTAAATCAATTACTTTCTTTTAAAGGTGACCCAGAGAATTCATGCAACGTTTTTTAAAAAACTTTGTTTTACAAATGAAATGAATTTACATCGTATTTTGATGTTATTATAATTTTAGTTTTAGTGATAATTTAAAAACAATAAACATTTATCATTAGTACCAATAAAGAGAAATTAAATTAAAAATTTAAAACAATCGGTTTTGGAATCGTAAATAAGGGACACATTTTTTCCGATTCCGATACCTCCAAATGTTCCGATATTTTAAAAACCTTTTTGGCATAAAAATTCAGATTTTTTGTTTACTTTTATTTAATTTTTTTATTTTCTATTTTTGCCCTCTCAAAATGCTGCCTCTAACATGTGCCGCTCGTAAAATAGGGACACATATTTCCGATTCCGATATCTCCCAAAGTTCCGATTTTTTTACAACCTTTTCGGTATAAATTTTAAAATTTTTTGTTAGCTTCTATTTATTTTTATTTATTTTGTTCTATTTTCTATTTCTATCCTCACAAAATGCCGCCCCCTGGCATGTGTCGCTCGTAAAATAGGGACACATTTTTCTGATTCCGATACCTCCAAAAGTTCCGATTTTTTTTTTTTTTTTGCAAATTTTTCGGTATAAAATTTCAAATTTTTTTATTAGCTTTATTTTTTTTCTACCCCCCCCCTCCCGACACGGGCTACTGGTAAAATAGGGACACAATTTTTCTGATTCCGATACCTTCAAAAGTTCCGATTTTTTACAACGTTTTTGGTAAAAAAAAATCCGATTTTTCGTCAGCTTTTATTTATTTTTTTCTATTTTCTATTTTTTAACCTATCAAAAAGCCGCCTCTGACGAGTGCCGCTCATAAAATAGGAACACATTATTCTGATTCCGATATCTCTAAAATGTTTTACAGTCTTTTTGGCATAAAACTTCAGAATTTTTGTTAGTTTTTATTTATTTTTATTTATTTTTTACCCTCTCAAAATGCCACCCTCTGGCACATGCCGTTCGAGGCGCCCCCGCCCTCGTTGCTACGCCACTGGCTAGTTATAATTTTGATGGTGAGCACAGAAAATGGAAACTCCAAAATGTGGAGAAAGTTATTTTTTATAAGATAATATATAGATACATAAGTCCAAATGATATACCAGATGGAAACTACATATGGCGAAAACACTGACCCATTAAATTATCGCCCATTGGCTTCCTCCCTCTTTTCGCCAAAATATTTTAGACCAAATTACTCCAGCTCTAGCCTATCACCCTACAGCTGCTAAACTACTGACTGACCAACAATATGGATTTAGGCAAGCCCCTTCCCCAGCAGATGTCCAAACTGTAATCTGTGAACCTTTACACCATACACCGGACAAAGCAGGGGAGGGGAGGGCAGTAGCCGTAGGTATATCTGAGACTTTTGACAGGCTATGGCACGATCGTCTTCTCATGAAAATCAGATCATACAGGAAAATCAGTGGACTCATACTTAACATAATTAGATCGTTCTATTATTCCTGATATTCATGAATGACCTTCCTGATAAAATTGTTTCGGAGATGGGTATATTTGCTGATGACACAACTTTTTACAAGAGGCACGAGGGGAAAACAAATGAACACATATCTAAGGAAATGGCAGAAACACTAGAGGATGACCTCCAATCTATAGTGGAATGGGGACAAAAATGGATGGTCATATTCGATGCTGCCAAGACTAACCTTGTCTCCTACAATAATCACAAGTAACTTTCTCTACCACTAATATCTGTGGCTAAAGATGCATTACATGGAAGTACTTCTTTCAAACTCCTCGACTTAACGTTCACAGGGAACATGAGTTGGAACAGATACACCGAGAGCATTGCCAAGGCTCCTGCGAAGAAAGTGGACTCTCTGTCGTACTAGAAAGGTACTTACGCCTGAAAGTATTATGTACCTCTACAAGACCACCATTCGCTCATGTATGGAGTACTGTTGTCACATTTGACTGGTACATCTGCTACTAGTCTCTCACTCCTGGACAGGGCTCAAAAGAGAGTCGCCAGCCTGATAGGCCATGAGCTGTCATCTAAACTTCAACCTTAGTACTATCGACGAAATGTTGCATTCCTCTGTCTGTTTAATGGTGGATACTCCGACGACCTACAAGCCCTTGTACCCCTTCGACGTAAATAGCCCCGACAAACCTGACAAGAAGCAAAATCCCACCCCTTCACTGTAGAGAGCCCTAGATGTAAGAAAGCCTTCTATTCTAATGGTTTCTTCCCCCCCAAATGCTAGAGTTTGGAATTCTCTTCTGGTTTCCCGCTTCCTAAACTGTACTGGCATGCAAAATCTCAAGTGTAATGTGAACAGACATCTTGCTGCTCAACTCCCTAGTTAGTATCCCTGCAACTCATGTCCCTGATAGTAGCTTCCTACATCAAAGTGGCATTGTGCCTTGTTTGGGGTTAAAATGTGATAAAAATAATATAGAAGTATCCAGATCGAAGTGTAAGTTTAATGGTTATAATAACCTTTGTTATATAAACTGCACTTCAAATGGTAAAGTTCGTTTTTTAACTTGGAAAATATCAGTTCATATGGATTTATGTAAGATGAAGTGCCGATGTGTATGGGCCATGTTATGGAGAAACGTGACAATAAATATAAAATGCGGGTGAGAAAGTAAGATTTGGCCAAATGCTGCGAACGAATGAAGTAAAATTTCATCTGCTGCCCAATGCCATATATATATATATATATATATATATATATATATATATATAACTACTTAATTTACTCACATAAAATTAATATACGAAAGTATAGATTTATGTGTAAACTTTAAGTATTTACTTCAAAAGTGCTCAATACGTAGTTAGAGCGAGTTAGTAAGTTATAAAATGTATATGACGATTAAGCTACACTGAATATTCCACGTTTCATCCACTATAGGATTCTTCAGACTTATCCTGCCTGAAGTCTCCTGGAATATTCAGTGTAGCTTAATCGCCATATACATTTTATAACTTACTATATATATATATATATATATATATATATATATATATATATATATATATATATATATGTGTGTGTGTGTGTGTGTGTGTGTGTGTGTGTGTGTGTGTGTGTAGTTTCGTATATGTTTATCAACGTTTCCTCTTTATTTCAAGATTTCCTCGGGTGATTGATTTGAAGAAATAAAAAACCAGTACAATATTTGAAAATATATTTGTTGTGAAATGGGTGCTTTTGTTCTGTTTTTCAGCATAAAACAATAGATGTTAGTATTCAAAATATGCATAGCGTTTATGGCATGTATTAAGTTATTTTTAAACGACATGTAGCCGTTAGAATTCAAAAAGATATAATGCCCTTTCTGTTCTATTTTGAAATGAATATAGTCGTTAGAATTCCAAATGTTGGATGCATATATGAAATGAGTGTTTTTTGTTTTTATTTATTGATTGATGTTTTTTTATTTTATTATCGATATTATTTTATGTTGTTATTATATGATACTATTATTATGTTAGTTAAGCTGTATCTAATTTTAAGTTCTCTTCTCTTAATATACGTTTACTGATGAAAGATGATAAATTGTAGAAGACATTACGCTGTTTAACTGTGAGGTTGTAATGAGAGCACATCCCAAATCTTTGTCGAGATTTGTTTAAAATGAATTTCAAGAATATAACTTGTTAAAAGTTAAAAGAATAATAACGCTGACATAAAAAATAGAATAATGGATTCCTGCCAAAAAGAACAAAGAAACAAGTGAATTAGAGACTACGTGAACCACTGCCTGATAAACGCACGCATATTAGCTCCGATAAAATGGTTTGTGAATAACAAAGATATGATTCACTGAAACGCAAACCATATATAAGCACGAAGCAACATCGGTTCTATGCAATAGCCTGAAGAATCCTCACGAGGATAAAACACGGAAAATTACGTGTAATTTAATTGCCAATAATATAAAATAATATATATATATATATATATATATATACAGGCGGCAAAAAGAAAGTCCGCACTTGTAATTTTTTCAACAACTGCAAATTTAAGCTAAATTTAATATAACTTAACTTAAATATAACTTAGCTTAAATTTGCAGTTTTTGAAAAAATTACAAGTGCAGAGACTTTCTTTTTGCCGGCACTATACACACACACACACACACACACACACACACACACACACACACACACACACACACACACACACGCATATATATATATATATATATATATTTATATATATATATATATATATATATATATATATATATATAAAACATAAAGCTGAACGTCTGTGTGTGTCTGGTCACAAATAGGCTCCTATATGGTTGACTATTATAGAAAACTGATCATATATAATGATAGAAGATGTATCGAGACACAGGAATGGGTATGTTTCATCTGGCAGAACGGTGGTTCATTAAAATCGTGGGGTCTGCGTAAGCGGCTTGCCCACAAAGTATGAAAATAAAAAATTTAAATTAAAAAAAAACGTTTACAAGTGTTTTTGATATAGATGTACATAATAATACTTTGATAAGTATGTTTTAACTTAAATAGGGATGGTATAATAAAATTGTGGGGTCTGCGTACGTGCCTGGCCTCCATAGAATGGAAATAGGCACAAACTTTAATAAATACTTTTCATATCTATTTGCGTAAGTATACTTTGATAATTATGTTTCAGTTTGAAGAAATATGGTATAATAAAATTTGGGGTGTTCGTTCGCGCCTGCCCTCCATAGAATGGAAATATGTCACAAAGTTTAACAAGGTTTTTAATATAGATCCACAGAATATTGTGATAAATGTTTCAGTGTGAACAGCTATGGTATAATAAATGATGGCGTTTATCTATTTTATTTTTGCTTTCATCATATATGGCTTTGGTTTTGATACCCCCAAATTCGAAGCTATCTCTTTACAACCCTTCCTTTTCATAACCCATCAAACTTTCATAAATCAGAGTCCATTTTCTGTAGGCTGTTTTTGAACCCAGTCAACGACGGGTACTTTTGCTAGTATATATATATATATATATATATATATATACAAATATATATACATATATATTTATATATATATATGTGTGTGTGTATATATATATATATATATATATATATATATATATATATATATATATATATATATATATACATTCAGGGCGACCCGACGTTGCCCGAGATGATGATCAACGAATGTTTCACACTCCCATATTTTTATTGTCATAGAAATCGATGAAATCGCTCATTTTTTAATCAAATCACAAGATGCATGTGCGTCTATCCGTCTTGTCTTTAAGATAAACTCTTAAACTACTGGTAACATAACATAGGAAGGTTGGTTTATAACGAGTAAAATCCTTAGTTTATATTTATGAATAACGCGTACAGAAGTCGGCAAGTTAAAATGTAAAATGTCCACTTATAGTTTCCAACATATTTGCATAAATTTGCGCATGCGCAAAACTAACCATAGCTAAAAATGCTGTAATTTAATTTTTGTAAAAATCTATCTGTCGCGTTAGCTTAAACGGTAAGGTATCCGGCTTTAGCGCGAATTGTTTTGGTTTCGATTGTAAGTGATGAAATCCATATCACTTTTTGTTTTGTTTTACTTTTTTACTTTTGATATCAGTACTATATATTAGGTACAATATAATATTCAATAAAGAATTGACCCTGTAATAATAAATACACAGTCTGTATAATTAAAATATATTTTAGTGTATTTTACGACCAGTAAGGTCGGACCCCCCCACCCCGCTAGTGTATATACAAATTAAAAAGATAAATTGTAACGTCACATTGAATATTCTTATATCATCCGGTCAATAAGGACGAAAATGACAGGAAAAATGGCATCAAGAGATTTGTTTTCCATTTCCTTTTCATTTGACCGAACAATTTAATATAATTCTATGTGACATCTTCTCTTTTGAGTTTATTTTCTAAATTACTCCACTTAACCGAGTACAACATTTTCTTTCCTGATTGTATAAAGTGGATTTAAAAAAGTCTACCGAGTCCGAGACTAGCGCTGAATTTATAACGCCGCATGACGACTGGTTCCACTTTTTTCCGTCCCGTCACACCGCTCGTTCCCATTCTCTACATGCCCCACCTTATGACCGCAACACCGGTGTTTTGTAGTCACTTGTGAAAGTTCTGTGTAGTTGTGAGTTTAACTTCACATTTGTGAAACCGCATATTTGTTTGTACCGGGTCCATGTGTCGATGAAAAAATGCCCATTCTCTGTCGGTGTAATTATCCTCGATCACAGGTTTGTCCGTTATTTTTTTTTATTGGGGGCGGTTTTCATTTTTTTCTTTCTGTAAATGTATAAACTGATGAAATAGTTGCAAGTCATGTTCGTCATCGCGTTTGCCTGGCGTAATTGCTATTCTAATTTAAGTAAGAAAATAATTAGAATAAGTAAAAATAAATCCTTTAAAATAATCATGTAAAAATAAATCCTGTTCGTACCGCCATGTAAAGTGGACCTAAAAGTCTATCGCATCCGAGACAAGCGTTCAATTTATAACACCGTATGACAACCGGTGTTCCACTTTTTCTGCATGTCGTACTAGAGCGTACTGGAGGTTCATCTCTATGAGCACTACCTCGTCCACCAAGGGATCGTTCTTGGTGTAACGTGCATGACGTCCTAGAAACACAGTACCTGATCGAAAGAACCTAGATGGAATCGAAACTCCCGCCGAACTCCATCGCTGAAAAAGTAAAAACCTTTGGTGTGGGGTGACATTCTTGGCGGTGTACAATAGGAGTTGAATGGCGTATAATGCGACAGGAAAGAGATTTTCCCAATTATCAATCGAGCATCCGTTATTTGATGCAGTCGATTGAACTGTCTTCCAAATAATGCCGTTATATCTTGCGCATTTTTTTATTACATTTTCACCCGAAACAAGGCACATTGGCACTTTGGTGTAGGGGGTTACTATCAGGGGAAACAACTACTGGGGTACTATGTAGGGATTTCGGCAGCAAGATGTTGGTTCACATTGCACTTGAACTGTTACAGAGAGAGAGAGATGTTACAGAGAGAGAAAGAGAGAGAGAGAGAGAGAGAGAGAGAGAGAGAGAGGTGAGTAAACGTGGAGGTAGACACGTTTACCAGAACCGAAGGTCAGCTGACCAGATTACGTATGTGTGACGTGGTCAGGTTGGCTGGATCGGTGAGATTTGATTTGAGCTTTGAAGAAGACGGACGGTTTTTCCGTTGTCTCCCCCTCTTAACTAGGGAGGGGGGAGACGAACGCTGACGTGTGTAGAAGAAGAACCCACACAAGCCGATTTCACTTCCACCATCTGCAGGACCTCTGGGGAAAGTGAAATAAAAACTATAAAACCCATTCATCGTCTTGGAATGATAAATCTTCGTCAAACAGGTATCAAGTCTCCCTCCAGGATGAGAAATTTCCAGATGGTCCAACATCGAAGAAGCAGAGGTAGGTTCTGAAAATACATGTCACACACACGATTCCCTTTATGATAATCAAACACACAACCATTTATATTGGAGACAATCATACGCACACGGAATCTTCTTATGTTATATAGAAAACGTAAATGGTGCCTTCAATGATAACCAATATATAACAGAACTTCTGCATGTCAGTACAGTTGGGGAAGCAGTGACCTGGAATGGAATTCCAAAGTCTAGCGGTTCGTGGGAAGAAACTACCGGAGTAGAAAGATCTTTTACATCTAGGGATCTCTACAGTGTGGGTGTGGGATTTTGCGCATTGGCCGTTACCAGTAGAGTTGCAGGAAGTTGTCCGGCTTATAGCTACTCCTCGTTCCCGTAGAAATTGTCGAAGCTCCTCTGACATGAAAGAAGCCCCTCGAATGTATATACGCAATAACTACAAAAACAGAGAATAGTGAAAATGAGGCATTGTATAATTGCAGTAGCCGATATGTCTGAGCAAAGGAAGGTAAAAGGAAACCGTGAATATTCGTCGACAGCAGTTAATATCTATCGGCTCCTTGTTTTACTATGTAGCAGTCCTTTAGAATCAGGATTGAGTTTTTCAAACGGTTGTGTTGCTTTTATTAAAACGCCAATTCTGGGGTTATAAAACGGGGGCATTATTTCAGCACACGTTCGGCAGGAATTTGTAATTCTTTTTACCACCTCCACTGATAAAGGAAAGTTTCTACACCTCACAGCATGAACCATTCGAGTAATGCCCGGATGACAGAGATTATTATGTAGCGTTCGGAGTTCGTTCCCGCTTAATGCCGTACAGAATACTCTTGGCAGTGTATCAGCTGTTAAGTTCGCCTTGCCGGGTCGGTAGCTGTCGTCAAAAGAGAAACAAGATAGTTCAATTCTCCGCCTCGCTATTTTTTCATTCTTTATTTTGCTTGTAGTCTTAGAGTTGAACATAAAAGCAACTGATTTTTGTTTTAAAGAATATGTAAATTAGCTAGATCTTTTGCAGATGAATGCAATTCCAGAACTCATATATAAGAAAGTTGTATTTTCTTATTACATCAATAAAAAAGTGTTTTTAATGATTATCAATACACAAAAACCCAAATTTAAAGGAGTATAAATATTTTTATGGAAAATATCTTTTAATTTATGAAACTCGATTTAACTACTAACATATACAAATAAATGACAAAATTCTGTATTTTAAATTTCAAGATAATGACAATCTTACCTTTTATTTCTTTAAGTTCGTTGAAATGCACAATTCTTAACTGCATCTGTTTCTTAGCGCAGAATCTTTTTATTCAAAGATGGCACAATAAACTGAAAAATAATTGCAACTTCTCTTTAAAGTTTCGGATTTTGTAATCACTTTTTTAAGTTGATAAGTTCTTTTTCTTTTGATGAGTTAATAGCAGAATAAATTTTAAAAATTGACATCATTATTACATGAATGATTGTGCGATACGAAATAAGTGCTCTCAAGAAATGCGTATTTAAACGAACAAAGAAATAAGCGGTAAGATAGTCAACGTCTTGAAATTTGGAATATAGGCCTTTGTCATTTCTCTCTCTCTCTCTCTCTCTCTCTCCCTCTCTCTCTCTCTCTCTCTCTCTCTCTCTCTATATATATATATATATATATATATATTGTGTGTGTATGTGTGTGTGAGAGAGAGAGAGAGAGAGAGGAAGAGTAAACGAGAAAGGTTTCACAAAAACAAAACCACAAAACTTAGAGCATCATATTCTGTATTTTTCCTGGTCGTTCTAATTGTTTCGAGACCATTCGGAAAATTTCAAACATTATGTTATTTAAAAATATTCCAGAATGGCCTCTCTTCAGATTTTATTGTTTAATTAATAGTAAGGACTCAATGCAACTAATTTTCACGATAGTAGCTCATATTAGTCGAAATATACAAGGTGTCTCAAAAAATATACTCACACTTCGAATGACGATAAAACATTTATGAACATAGAATGAAAGTAAATAGCTTCGAATACAGAAAATACATTTTTATTTGGAGAATCATTATTAGCAATTGTTTAAATTGATGAGCATTATTGTCAAGACAATGCTGATAAAAGTTAAAGTGTAAATACATTTTTGCATTTTTTGAGACACCGTGTAGATACATATTTGTGTGGGTTCAAAGCGAACATAAACTCTAAGAAAGTAAAAACGAAGAAAAAAAAGGGAAAATACGAAACTACGGCGATGGAAAAGAAAAAGGCCCGCTTATCAGACACGAGGACTAAGTGTTGATGACAAAACAGTGGCTAAAAACGAAACATGTTTGGCAAACCAGGTGGGAATAACGAAAGCGTTGTGGAAGGAGAAATGTGGCGATGACTGTCGTAGTGGCGTTGCTTGCTGCGGGGTAGAGAAGTCTTCAATGTTATGTATAATTAATGTACGCTCGTATTTGTCTATCGCTTGTGCAGTCGTTCGATTCAATTCTCCGGCATCTGCACGTGCGCATTGCCTGCATAACAGGAACAAAATGCGGAAAACGGAAATGAAATGACAGAAAGCTATAGAACTGAAAAGTTCGAAACTACCCAGGTATATTTTCCTGTTCATTCTCCTATATGTAGTTTCAATAATTGTTTACGTACATGTGAGTGTTTATGGATAATTCTTTTGTAAGTAAAATAGGATATAAAAAATATATATTTATTAAACATTTAAAAACAGATATTAACTATCAAGTCAGCACAAATGTTTTTGAGTATTATAATTTATATTATGTATATTATTATTAATAATAATATACCACCATGATTAACTGATGTATATTATTATTAACTAGCGGGGGTACCCGGCGTTGCCCGAGTGTTTGTTTCCGGGACGGGGGGGGAGTTTTAAAAAATGTTATGGTAGGTAAGTAGGAAGGATCAAACCCGGAGTCATGAGTAAAAGTAGGAAAATAAAGTGTGAAAAAACAAAAACAAAAAACATCTGCAACGTTAACAGTTCGGCCACCAAGAAAAGTCCATTCCAGTTGTTTAGGAAAAAAAAAAAAAACGACTACGGTAGGTCGGCGCGAACGTGAAAATATAATGTGAATTGTCCAGCACGCTAACCACTACGCCACAGAGCACTGCAGCTTAGTTTAGTGATTTTAAATAACTTCACATGAAAGAACTACGAAGCCAAACCGGTGTTCTCTTCTCAACTGTTCCTTGTGAACGATCCCCAAACGGTGTTAAGTGGTGGCAGGGGGAGGAGGAATTTATTAGAGAGTGTGGAACTCTGTTCCGTCTGCCTGCTTCCCTCCGGACTACAACTTGGATGTCTTCAAGTCCAACGTTAACAAATTCCTAATGAACCGCCCCCTTAAGTAAACATTTCAGCAAATCTCCTCACTAACGTAATGTACTTGCAATAACCCTTATCCCTGAGTGGCTTCCGGGCCTTGATAAGTGGTGATCACTGTGTAAAAAAAAAAAAAAAAAATATTTTACCACTTCCATTGATCTTAACTGATTTTGGCCGTGACTTCTCAGCAGAAAAAGTATAGAAATCTAAGATTATCGAGGAATTTGAGAAATAATAAGCCTATAACACACCTCAGATATTGTTCTGTCGTTTGTGCATATTATATTTGCATGAAATATCTTGATTTTTAATCCTATTAAGGTCAAAATCCGACGTGAAAAATGAGTTCATTTTATTTATATAGATAGAATAAAGAAGAAGAAGATAGAAGAAGAGAAGAAGAGACGATAATAATATCCCACCTTGATTATTTTATGTATATTATTATTAATAATGATATACCACCATGATTAACTTATGTATATTATTATTAATAATAATATACCACCATGATTAATTTATGTATATTATTATTAATAATAATATACCACTATGATTAATTTATGTATATTATTATTAATAATAATATACCACCATGATAAACTTATGTATATTATTATTAATAATAATATACCACCATGATTAATTTATGTATATTATTATTAATAATAATATACCACCATGATAAACTTATGTATATTATTATTAATAATAATATACCACCATGATTAATTTATGTATATTATTATTAATAATAATATACCACTATGATTAATTTATGTATATTATTATTAATAATAATATACCACCATGATAAACTTATGTATATTATTATTAATAATAATATACCACCATGATTAATTTATGTATATTATTATTAATAATAATATACCACTATGATTATTTTATGTATATTATTATTAATAATAATATACCACCATGATTAATTTATGTATATTATTATTAATAATAATATACCACTATGATTAATTTATGTATATTATTATTAATAATAATATACCACCATGATAAACTTATGTATATTATTATTAATAATAATATACCACCATGATTAATTTATGTATATTATTATTAATAATAATATACCACTATGATTAATTTATGTATATTATTATTAATAATAATATACCACCATGATAAACTTATGTATATTATTATTAATAATAATATACCACCATGATTAACTTGTGTATATTATTATTAATAATAATATACCACCTTGATTATTTTATGTATATTATTATTAATAATAATATACCACCATGATTAACTTATGTATATTATTATTAAGAATAATATACCACCATGATTAATTTATGTATATTATTATTAATAATAATATACCACTATGATTAATTTATGTATATTATTATTAATAATAATATCCCACCTTGATTATTTTATGTATATTATAATTAATAATAATATACCACTATTATTAACTTTTTTATATTATTATAAATAATAATAATAATATCCCAGCATGATTAATTTATGTATATTATTATTAATAATAATATACTACCATGATTAATTTATGTATATTATTTTTAATAATAATATACCACCATGATTTACTTTTGTAAATTTTTATTAATAATAATATACCACCATGATTAATTTATTTATGTATATTATTATTAATAATAATATACATAAATGATTAATTTATGTATATTATTATTAATAATAATATACCACCATGGATAATGTATGTATATTATTATTAATAATAATATACCACCATGATTAATTTATGTATATTATTAATTATAATAATATCCCACCATGATAATTATGTATATTTTTATTAATAATAGTATACACCCCTTGATTACATTATGTATATTATTATTAATAATAATATACTACTATGATTACCTTATGTATATTATTATTAATAATAATATATCTCAATAATTACCTTATGTATATTATTATTAATAATATACCACTATGATGAATTTATGTAATGTATTATTAATAATAATATACCACCATCATTAAGTTATGTATATTATTATACCTAATAATATACTACCATACTTAAGTTATGTATATTATTATTAATAATAATATACTACCATGATTAAGTTATGTATATTATTATTAATAATAATATACCACCATGATTAACTTATGTATATTATTATTAATAATAATATTCCACAATGATTAATTTATGTATATTATTATTAATAATAATATACCACCATGATTAACTTATATATATTATTATTAATAATAATATACTACCATGATTAAGTTATATATATTATTATTAATAATAATATACCACCATGATTAACTTATGTATATTATTATTAATAATAATATTCCACCATGATTAACTTATGTATATTATTATTAATAATAATATACCACCATGATTAATTTATGTATATTATTATTAATAATAATATACCACCATGATTAACTTATGTATATTATTATTAATAATAATATACCACCATGATTAACTTATATATATTATTATTAATAATAATATACCACCATGATTAATTTATGTATATTATTATTAATAATAATATTCCACCATGATTAACTTATGTATATTATTATTAATAATAATATTCCACCATGATTAACTTATGTATATTATTATTAATAATAATATACCACTATGATTAACTTATGTATATTATTATTAATAATAATATACCACCATGATTAATTTATGTATATTATTATTAATAATAATATTCCACCATGATTAATTTATGTATATTATTATTAATAATAATATTCCACCATGATTAACTTATGTATATTATTATTAATAATAATATACCACTATGATTAACTTATGTATATTATTATTAATAATAATATACCACCATGATTAACTTATGTATATTATTATTAATAATAATATTCCACCATGATTAACTTATATATATTATTATTAATAATAATATACCACCATGATTAACTTATGTATATTATTATTAATAATAATATACCACCATGATTAATTTATGTATATTATTATTAATAATAATATTCCACCATGATTAACTTATGTATATTATTATTAATAATAATATACCACTATGATTAACTTATGTATATTATTATTAATAATAATATACCACCATGATTAACTTATATATATTATTATTAATAATAATATACCACCATGATTAATTTATGTATATTATTATTAATAATAATATTCCACCATGATTAACTTATGTATATTATTATTAATAATAATATACCACCATGATTAATTTATGTATATTATTATTAATAATAATATACCACTATGATTATTTTATCTATATTATTATTAATAATAATATACCACCATGATTAACTTATGTATATTATTATTAATAATAATATTCCACCATGATTAACTTATGTATATTATTATTAATAATAATATACCACCATGATTAATTTATGTATATTATTATTAATAATAATATTCCACCATGATTAACTTATGTATATTATTATTAATAATAATATACCACCATGATTAATTTATGTATATTATTATTAATAATAATATTCCACCATGATTAACTTATGTATATTATTATTAATAATAATATACCACCATGATTAATTTATGTATATTATTATTAATAATAATATACCACTATGATTATTTTATCTATATTATTATTAATAATAATATACCACCATGATTAACTTATGTATATTATTATTAATAATAATATTCCACCATGATTAACTTATGTATATTATTATTAATAATAATATTCCACCATGATTAATTTATGTATATTATTATTAATAATAATATACCACTATGATTATTTTATCTATATTATTATTAATAATAATATACCACCATGATTAACTTATGTATATTATTATTAATAATAATATACCACCATGATTAATTTATGTATATTATTATTAATAATAATATACCACCTTGATTACCTTATGTATATTATTATTAATAATAATATACTACTATGATTAATTTATGTAATTTATTATTAATAATTATATACCACTATGATTATTTTATGTATATTATTATTAATAATAATATACCTCCATGATTACCTTATGTATATTATTAATGATAATAATATACCACCATTATTAACTTATGTATATTATTATTAATAATAATATACCACCATGATTAACTTATGTATATTATTATTAATAATAATATACCACCATGATTAATTTATTTATGTATATTAATTTATGTATATTATTATTAATAATAATATACCACCATGGATTATGTATGTATATTATTATTAATAATAATATACCACCATGATTAATTTATGTATATTATTAATTATAATAATATCCCACCATGATTAATTATGTATATTTTTATTAATAATAGTATACACCCCTTGATTACATTATGTATATTATTATTAATAATAATATACTACTATGATTACCTTATGTATATTATTATTAATAATAATATATCTCAATGATTACCTTATGTATATTATTATTAATAATATACCACTATGATGAATTTATGTAATGTATTATTAATAATAATATACCACCATCATTAAGTTATGTATATTATTATACCTAATAATACACTACCATACTTAAGTTATGTATATTATTATTAATAATAATATACTACCATGATTAAGTTATGTATATTATTATTAATAATAATATACCACCATGATTAACTTATGTATATTATTATTAGTAATAATATACCACCATGATTGACTTATGTATACTATTATTAATAATAATATACCACCATTATTAACTTATGTATATTATTATTAATAATAATATACCACCATGATTAACTTATATATATTATTATTAATAATAATATACCACCATGATTTACTTGTGTATATTATTATTAATAATAATATACCACCATGATTAATTTATGTATATTATTATTAATAATAATATACCACCTTGATTACCTTATGTATATTATTATTAATAATAATATACTACTATGATTAATTTATGTAATTTATTATTAATAATAATATACCACTATGATTATTTTATCTATATTATTATTAATAATAATATACCACTATGATTATTTTATCTATATTATTATTAATAATAATATACCACCATGATTAACTTATGTATATTATTATTAATAATAATATACCACCATGATTAATTTATGTATATTATTATTAATAATAATATACCACCTTGATTACCTTATGTATATTATTATTAATAATAATATACTACTATGATTAATTTATGTAATTTATTATTAATAATAATATACCACTATGATTATTTTATGTATATTATTATTAATAATAATATACCTCCATGATTACCTTATGTATATTATTATTAATAATAATATACCACCATGATTAACTTATGTATATTATTATTAATAATAATATACCTCCATGATTACCTTATGTATATTATTATTAATAATAATATACCACCATGATTAACTTATGTATATTATTATTAATAATAATATACCACCATGATTAATTTATGTATATTATTATTAATAATAATATACCGCTATGATTAATTTATGTATATTATTATTAATAATAATATACCACCATGATTAATTTATGTATATTATTATTAATAATAATATACCACCATGATTAAGTTATGTATATTATTATTAATAATAATATACTACCATGAATAACTTGTGTATATTATTATTAATAATAATATACTACCATGATTAATTTATGTATATTATTATTAATAATAATATACCACCATGATTTACTTGTGTATATTATTATTAATAATAATATACTACCATGATTAACTTATGTATATTATTATTAATAATAATATACTACCATGATTAAGTTATGTATATTATTATTAATAATAATATACCACCATGATTAAGTTATGTATATTATTATTAATAATAATATACTACCATGATTAAGTTATGTATATTATTATTAATAATAATATACCACCATGATCAACTTATGTATATTATTATTAATAATAATATTCCACCATGATTAACTTTTGTATATTATTATTAATAATAATATACCACCATGATTAACTTATGTATATTATTATTAATAATAATATACCACCATGATTGACTTATGTATATTATTATTAATAATAATATACCACATTATTAACTTATGTATATTATTATTAATAATAATATACCACCATGATTAACTTATGTATATTATTATTAATAATAATATACCACCATGATTAACTTATGTATATTATTATTAATAATAATATACCTCCATGATTACCTTATGTATATTATTATTAATAATAATATACCACTATGATTATTTTATGTAATTTATTATTAATAATTATATACAACCTTGATTAACTTATGTATATTATTATTAATAATAATATACCACCATGATTAAGTTACGTATATTATTATTAATAATAATATACTACCATGATTAAGTTATGTATATTATTATTAATAATAATATACTACCATGATTAAGTTATGTATATTATTATTAATAATAATATACCACCATTATTAACTTTTTTCTATTCTTATTAATAATAATATACCACCATTATTAGCTTATGTATATTATTATTAATAATAATATACCACCATGATTAATTTATGTATATTATTATTAATAATAATATACCACCTTGATTAAGTTATGTATATTATTATTAATAATAATATACCACCATGATTGATTTATGTATATTATTTTTAATAATAATATACCACCATGATTAATTTATGTATATTATTATTAATAATAATATACCACCATGATTAAGTTATGTATATTATTATTAATAATAATATACCACCTTGATTAAGTTATGTATATTATTATTAATAATAATATAGCACCATGATTAACTTATGTATATTATTATTAATAATAATATACTACCATGATTAACTTATGTATATTATTATTAATAATAATATACCACCTTGATTAATTTATTACTTTTTTCTTTCAGATAATGAAAGCATAATTCCTGTTTTGCTCTGCAATATTTTCACCCATGTTGATCAGAAAACAACCTTCCTTATTTTTCTGCAAGACAGCCATATGAATCAGAATATGAACTGGAATAGATATATCGAGAGCATTGCCAAGGCTGCTGCAAGGAAGGTTGGCAACCTCTACCGTGCTAGAAAACTACTTACACCTGACAGTATCCTGTACCTCTATAAAGCCACCATTCGCCCATGTATGGAGTACTGTTGTCACATCTGGGCTGGTGCATCTGCTACTTGTCTCACGCCCCTGGACAGGGTTCAAAAGAGAGTCGCCAACCTGATAGGTCCTGAACTGTCATCTAGGCTTCAGCCTATGTCCCATCAACGAGAGTTGCATCCCTCTGCTTGTTCTACAAATACTTTAATGGTGAATGCTCTGACGAACTGCAAACACTTGTACCTCCCCGACGTAACTACCCCCGACAAAACCGACAAGCTACTAAGTCTCATCCCTTTACAGTAGAGATCCCTAGGTGCAAGAAAGCCTTTTACTCCAATAGTTTCTTCCCCAGAACTGCGGGTCTTTTGAATTCACTTCCGGGATTCTGCTTTCCCAACTGCACTGATATGCAGAAGTTCATGTGTAATGTTAACAAACATCTTTCTACTCATCTCCCCTCATAATTACCCTGCTAATTAATCCCTGATAGTAGCCCCCTGCTTCAAAGTGGCACTGTGCCTTGTTTGGGGTAAAAATTGAATAATAAAAAAAATATTCCGTCATGATAATGCACGTTCTCACACAGCACTAATCCATATTCTCCCAACGTAGTTTATTTGGAATTTTACTTACCTTCAAGGATTACAAAACTATTTAAATGGTTTTAAGTTAACAACCCGAGAGGAGATTGAACATTGTTGACAAATGAAATAGAAATTATTAAGCACAAACATCGTTATTCTTATGAATAGAAATGTTCAAAACAATTTGTTCTTTTTAGACAGTGAGTCTTGAACAATAATTTGATGATATAGTTTTTTGAAACAAAGTCTCCTCATCAGCAGAAATGTTGGGTGTTTTTTTAAAGACACCCCAAAATAAACCTAGCATTTTTTAAGTAAGATGTAATTGGAAAATATTTAAAATATATACAGAAAAATAGCTAGTTTTTGGATGTTGATAAACAAAGTAAGATAAAATTAAAATAAAAATAAAATTGAAAAAATAAGATAAAATCGGTTGAAAGTTAAGGTTAAGAATGTAAATTTAAAATATTTTTTTACAAAAAAAATATCCTTTTTTTTACACATGCATCACCACATTATCAAGGCCAAGAGGCCACTCGAGGATAAGGGTTAAAGAGTGTACAGAAGAAATTGGAGAATAAAGTAATCATTAGTAATGGAAATTCGTTAAATTTGTTAAATTATATGGAACGGCTCGTCAAGAACTTGTTTACGTTAGACTTGAAGACAACCATATTGTAGTCAGCCGAAAAGCAGGAAAACGGAAGACAATTCCACGGGCGTGCAGTTCTAAGAAAGAAGCTTTGTTCATGGAATCTACGTTTAGGCACAGAAAGAGAGTGGCGGGAATTATTGATAGTGTTTTCAGCTAGACGTGTGTTTCTTGTGAAAGTTTGGCGAGGGGGGACCATAGACTGAAGCTCAGTCGAACACTTTCCATAAAAATAACGATACATCAGATAAAAACTCGCAACATCACTTCTGTGAGATAGAGGTTGCAGGGAAGAGAAAAGGACATCTACGAGTCTACGAAGTCTATTTGAACTCTATCAAGGCAGGACAAGTCCTTTCTAGCAGCTTCTGCCCAGATGTGGCAACAGTATTCTATCCTTGGACGTACCTGGTTCTTATATAGATAGAGAATTGCATCAGCAGTGAGATATCTACTGGATCGATAGAAGGATCCGACCATATTTCCAGCGGCCTTGGCAACATATTTTATGTACGTGTTCCATTTAAGATGAGGAGTAAAGGTCAAGCCCAGAAGCTTGTCAAAACTTGAGGCCTCCCCAAGACGAGAGCCATTCATTTCAATTGATGCCAGATGTGGATCAGAATGTTAGTGATGTAAAGAGAGAAGCTTGGTTTTAGATGCATTAAAAGTAACAAGCCACTATTTTCCCCATTGTACCACGTGCTCAAGATCAGAGGTGAGAGAATCGGAGAGAACTTGGTCGTTTACTGCCTTAGATGTGCTACCATAGATAGTAGTGTCATCAGCATAGATGTCTACAAATAATGTAAGGATGTTATTTGGAAGATCATTAATGTAGCCCAGGAAAAGAGTTGGGCTCAGGATGAACCCCTGAGGGACTCCAGCATTAATACTGTGAGCTTCTGATTTTTGCCCCTCAACTACTACTCTTATGAACCTATCAGAGAGAAATGATTTAATAATTGAGAACACATTTCCAGCTATACCATAGCTAGAGATCTTGTGAAGTAAACCTTTATGCCATACCCTATCAAAGGCCTTAGATATGTCAAGAGCAATTGCCCTAGAAAGATTGCCTCCATCGAGAGATTTGCTAATCCTATGAGATATAACTGTAAGCACATCTGCTGTAGATCTAGCAGAACGGAAGTCATATTGTGTGTCACTAAGAAGGTTATTTTTGTTGAGATGGTTGATTACTTCTGTATTTAACACAGATTCCAGCAACTTACTCATGACGCACAGGAGACTTATTGGCCTGTATTGAGAGGGGGATGAGCGATCACCTGAATTCTTAAATGCAGGGCATACTGATGAGATTTTCCAGGGTAATGAGAAGCTATTCTCCTTAAGACAACA